>NW_027500573.1:0-90724 GCF_021521415.1 Bidens hawaiensis
TTGTGCAGCAGTACCAAATGTACAACACCAGGATCACTACATTCAATAGTTTTGGGAGAATTTCCATCAGACGCTTCTTCTCGACTATCCCAATTGTTGAAGAGTTTTGAGATTCTCTTCTTCAACCCCTCCACATTATCACTTCGAAAATAGATCAAGTCACAAGTAGCCTTGTATTTTCCTTTAATCTCTTCACTGATCTTCCGTTTCATGGCATTGGATTCTTTTAGCTGAGTGATCTATGCTTTCAGATTTTCAATAACTTTCTTTCAAGTTTTCATTAGCAAAAGATTTCTTATCATCAGTTATCTATAGAGTGTTCACCAACAATTTAAGTCTTTCAACTTCTTTATCAAGCTCTCCTTGTTTCTTTTTGTGATCAGCTTCAGCAGTTTTTCGATCAGCCATTTGTTTATTTTAACACTTCGTTCTTGGTTTCAATATGTTGATTTTAGCTTTATCAACTTTTCTTTCAACTTCTAAACCTCAACATTATCTTTTCTAGACCTCTCAATCTCAATCATCTTCAAGTCACGTTCCAACCTCTTTCGGTTGGATTCTTTGAGAGCTGCCAACCTCCTCAACACCGGGTCCATAATCACTAGAGATTTTACTATTTAATCACATACAATGGTTTTGGGGTAAGGATAACTAGGCTAGTTACGACTGGTGGGGTTTCATATTGAGTGGTGGTTAGGGTAGGTCTGGTGGGAGTAACTATGGGTGATGTGAAGCTTAGGATAGATTGGATTAGCAAGGTGGTTTGAGAGGGTAGTGTGGTGATTGTGAATGATTGAGTGGTTTGGGTAGGTGCAGTGGTTGGTATAGAAATTGTGACTATTTAGATAGGTAGGTTCTGGTTTGGATAGGTTGAGTAGTGGTAGTGGTAGTAGAAGTTCCTAAAGGTGAGGGAAGAGGTGTTTAATATGGCAGGTCTAGAATTGGATTGTAGTGGGATGAGGTAGTGTAGTGGTTTGAGGAGTTGGAGAGGCAGGTGGACTAAGGTGAAAGGATTGGGGGGGGGGGGGGGACTAGCTGTGGGTGATGTGGAGGAGTAGTTGGTTTGGTCTTGGTTTTCTTGGCTGGTTTGATGAGAAATTGATTGGTTTCACTTGCTTCCTCTTCAACCCAGCAGTTGTTTGCTTCATTTTCTTAGGAGAAGTAGTGTGTGGATCAGGTTGGGGTAGTGGTAGTGATAGGAGGAAGGGTGGAATGAGGAGGGGATGATGTGGCAGCTGTCTTTGAAGGCTGACTTTCAGCAATTGTTGTTTTCAGCTTTATTTTCAACTTCTTGGAAGGATCACCTATACATATCCATATAAGGAATGCCTACTTATATCCATAAAAGGAACATCTGCATATCATATAAGCAATTGCATATTGCCCATGAGAATTCATGATGTGGACAGGTATAAGGTACTAAGACCCCCCCCCCCCCCCTAATGTCCACGTCAGGACTTACTCACATTCTGCATACACCTTTAACATAAAGAGTTACATGCATTTGTTACTAATTACTCGTTTACTTTCTCATATAAAACATGTCACGTTCCTATTTTATCCTCTTTCATGAGTATGCATATACAGCCCCAAAACGTTTAAAGGTAAAAAGGGGCTAGAACTCACATGGATCTTGCTACATTCTGAATTTACTGAAATCCCTTTCTAGCTGAGCACGATTAACTGTTTATAATTCACACACGTGTTAATTAATCATATAACGGACTATCATAGCCAACTACACTAACTTAACCCGAGCTAACTAATTTAGTGAACTAAGTTGACCAAATTCACAATTTGCAAATCTACTTAATTCGCAACTCACAAATCTGGTGTATCTCGCAACTCGCAGGTATGCTTATTCTCGCAAGTCTGCCTATCTCGCAAACTGCAATCTAGGCCTGTCTCGCAATTTGCAAGTTATGTTTTCGCAATTTGCAAGTTTTCATATCTCGCAATTGGCCTTTATCTTGCAAATGGCCTTTATCTTGCAACTGGCCTTTAGCTTGCGATGGCCTTTGTATTGCAACTGGCCTTTATATTTCAATGACATTTATCTTGCAAATGACATTTATCTTGCAACTGACCTTTATCTAGCAACTGGCTTTTATCTTTCTGTAAGGCCAATAATTGTGACTTGTGATATCAAATTACGAAACCCATTATTTATTCACGGTCAAGTTAATAATTTATGTTGACGAGAAAACCGGACATGAAACGGGAGCTTTGGTGCACGCGTTTAGCTTAAACGGAGGAGGTCTTCTAGTATGCTAGTTGTTTGGTTATAAATAGAGACTTGTTGTCTTTATTTATGTGTGTGTTTTCCATGGTGTAAGTCATCCACCCAAAGGAGCTCACCTTGGGTGGGTCGGGTCGTTTATTAATATATCAAATCTTTAACCGACAACGAGATCGTTCATTTATTTTATCTTTATATTATTTATGTTCGGATCGTTTGATTTACCGCACCCCGTCTCGAGCATTTATCAAGAACAAAGTCGTTCGTTGTCGGATCCGGTTTCGGGACCTACAATTGGTATCAGAGCGGGTCGAATCTTATGATTCAACTTTGTTCTTGATATTCGGGTTCTCTATCCGCGATTACCCGAAACGAGACGTTAAAGATCCGTTGAAGCTTTGGAAATAAAGTTTGATTTTGGAAATAAAGTTTGGAAATAAAGTGCTTGAGGTTCGTCTTGAATATGGATTCCGTCGATTTTGAGGTTCAATTTATGGTTTTCGTGAAGATTTTATGGGTTTTTGATGATGAATATTTAGTGTGTGTGTGTGTGTTCTATGCTTCCAAAAACCCAGATCTGAGATGGGCGGCCACTTTTTCCGGTGGCGGAAGCAAAGGATCTGGTGGTTACTTATGGTGGTTGTAGGAAGAATTGTGTTGGCGTGTTGGTTAGTTATTGTGGTCGGTGATGACTGTGGCTGGCGGGCGTTGTTTGTCCGGTGACATTTAACGGTGAATATGGGGTGGCTGGCCACCACTGATCTGGTGGTGGTGTTGGAGCCAGTTTTTCCGGCAAAAGAAGCCGGTCACCGGTGGTTATAGTCGAGCTTTATGTTCTGAATGAATTTTCGATGAGAACTCCGGTGAACTCCGGCTAGCATTTTCCGGCGGGGTCAGATCCCTGAATGGCGGCTGACATAAAGAGGTTCATCTTATGTTCTATATTTTGGTGCCCTAATATGAATTATAATGGAAATGGCTTGAGCTGATTTTTTAAAAAGCTGGTACAGGCTGGAGCATGGGCTAGCTTCTTAGTTGGGCTGTTAGTTGTATTATGGGCTACCCAAACCAAACTGATTAAGAAGCAGGCCAACCTACTACTTTTCTACTTGGGCTGATGATGCTTTCTTTTCGGGCTGTTGTGGATTAGTTGAATATTTTTTTTGGGCCGAGTAAGTCGTTTATTTTTTTCGTGTTGACCAACTGAAGTAAGTCAAATTTGTTAGGATTTCGTCATTATTGGACCGTGTTCAAAGCATAATATTTATATGTTATTTTCAAGGCGTTCGAGAATTGGATCCTGAAAACGTGGACTACGAGCATCCGAGATGCTTATTTATTAAGGTGACAATTTTTAAGTTGGATTTAATAGGGAATTAAATTGTTTAAGCTCTCAACCTGAAAATATGGGATACGAGTATCTGGGGATACTTATTTATTAGGGGTGAGTTACTTAAATAATTTCATTCACGGAAATAATAAGCTTTGTTATTTGATCGTTGTCCCCGGAATTTCGTCAAGCTCTTCTGAACCTATATTGCTTAAGATCCAATATGGATAAAGAAGCGAGAACGTCTTCATGAATGAATTAGGTGGATCATACCTTGAGGGGTGATTGAAGAAGCTTCGGTTATCTAGATGATTTGCGAAAATGTGAGACACGGTTCGACGATGTTTTGAGATCACAAGTCAAGGGGGTGATTGTAAGGCCAATATTTGTGACTTGCGATATGAAATTACGAAACCCATTTTTTATTCACGGTCAAGTTAATAGTTTATGTCGATGAGAAAACCAGACATGAAACGAGAGCTTCGGTGCACACGTTTAGCTTCAACGGAGGAGGTCTTCTAGTATGTTAGTTGTTTGGTTATAAATAGAGACTTGTTGTCTTTATTTATGTGTGTGTTTTCCATGGTGTAAGTCATCCACCCAAGGGGAGCTCACCTTGGGTGGGTCAGTTCGTTTATTAATATATCAAATCTTTAACCGACAACGAGATTGTTCATTTATTTTATCTTTATATTATTTATGTTCGGTCATTTGATTTACCGCACCCGTCTCGAGCATTTATCAAGAACAAAGCCGTTAGTTGTCGGATCCGGTTTCGGGACCTACACTTTCTAATGGCCTCTATCTTGCAACTGACCTTTATCTTGCAAATGACCTTTATCTTCTAAACGGCCTTTATCTTGCAAATGGTCTTTATCTTGAAATTGGCCTTTATCTTCCAACTGGCCTTTATCTTGCAACTGACCTTTATCTTGCAGCTGGCCTTTATCTTGCAAATGACCTTTCTTTTGCAATTGGCCTTTATCTTGCAAATGGCCTTTATCTTGCAACTTTTAGCAGTTTAAATGATTTCATTTTTATCTACCGGATCTGATCCAAAGTTTCGTAAAGTTTGGGACTTTATAACGTTTTACATTGATCTATTGCCATACATGTGCAAAACCGATTTAGTTTACCCGCCCTTTTTACGAACCGAACACTACTCATTTTATCTAAACCAAGCCAACTAACCCATGTATTATCAAGTTCGTTACTTTATCACTATTTATGACTCGATTTAATATCCTACCAAGTTTCATGCAAATCAGTATATGAAAAGTAAACCTTTTTAGTTAAAACATACATTTTTCAAGGTCGGTTGAGATTTGGGTTCGGACATTGGTTTGATCTTGATCTTTCTTCTTGACTGCACGATAACGAATACTAGGTGATTCTTGCTTGTTCCTCTTGTTTCTAGATCCGGTTTTAGATGGGGAATGGAGAGAGTGTGTGTTTTGAATGTGTGTAGGCAAAAGATGGATTATGAGATCTAGGGTATTGGGGAGGTTTAAAGTGCTTATATATGCCAAACCTATGTACCTTAAGCCCATAACCACTCTCAATTTGTAACATCCTAAAATTTATAATGTTGAATAAAGAAAGTTACGTTTAGTGATTTCGCGTTATTAATTAATTAATATCGAGTAAAGAACGGATCATGGATTTAGATTAATCGAGATGGGTTAAATGAGAATGGGCTTTAGGTCCATGGGCTTTAAGGGATATAAATATCCCCTAAACCAACCTAAAACCCTAAACCCTCATTTCATTTCCATCATAATCTCTACACACACCCAAAACACACACAACCCGAACCAAGATCCAAAGGCGAGAACCCGAGCTTGTTGGTGCTAGATCGTCGTGACGAACCAAAGCAACAAGACCAGCTCGTGTTCGTAGTTCGACTCATTTACGGTACGTTTATATCGAGAACTTGTTCGTTTAGGTTTGGATTAGTATAGAAATGATAGATCTGTGTTTGTATGGTAAAAACGAATCCAACAAAGCTAAACTTACTGAAAATGGTTATGATTTGATGGGTTAATCGATTGATAAAAGAACCCGTAACCTATATGCCTAAAGCGCACCCTTTAAACATCGATGTTAGGTCGATTTGATGGTTGGGGTTTGTAGGCGCTGGTCAGACGATTCCGTGGATACCTAAATCGAGTTATTTGGTTAAGAAACGAAGATGATTAAAGGATTTAAGAACGAACAGTACCTGCAGCTGGACAACTTCGCCTGCAAAACTAAGTTCGCCTGATGAACTTCGCCTGCAAAGCTAAGTTCGCCTGATGACAACTTCGCTGCAAAGCTAAGTTCGCCTGATGACAACTTCGCTGCAAAGCTAAGTTCGCCTGATGACAACTTCGCCTGCAAAGCTAAGTTCGCCTGATGACAACTTCGCCTGCAAAGATAAGTTCGCCTGATGACAACTTCGCTGCAAAGCTAAGTTCGCCTGATGACAACTTCGCCTGCAAAGCTAAGTTCGCCTGATGACAACTTCGCCTAAAGCTAAGTTCGCCTAAGGTTTAACTTCACCTAAAGCTAAGTTCGCCTAAGGTTTAACTTCGCCTAAAGTCAGCTCGACCCCAGCCAGGGGCTCTGCCCCTTGGACCCTGCTAGGGGCTGCCGCCCCTAGACCCCGCTGCCAGGGGCGCTGCCCCCGGACCCCCGTTCGTTGTGGGTTGTATAAAGATAGAAATACAACATGAGTAGTAGTAGTTAATTGATACATGTAAATATTATACAGTTAGCCGTGCACAACTCAAGAAGGGAATAACGATTAACGGAGAGCGTAACAGGATTCAGGTGAGTTTCTAGCCCCATTCCTTGTTATGTTTTCGGGGCTGTGTGCATACTCGATGTGTTGTTAATACATTTATCCTAAGCGATAAGTGTATGCCATATGTGATGTATGTGATGGATATGAAGGATTGCTTGTCGGTACGCGAACGATCTTCGGATATTGCGCGTACTGTCAGGCTAAAAAAATAAAGGTACGAATATTATATATCGAAGATGTATGAACATTACAAATGAATACTTGTCGGGGCGTGAACGATCTTCGGATATTGCACGTATCGACAAGGGGTATGGTTGTTAAATGAATGATGTAAAGAACGCCTAGAGTGTTCTTATGCTATAATGTAATTATTGTATATGTGAAGTATGTGTATACAGGTACACGAATGGTATGTGAGTTCTACGTTTGACATAGTAAGTTAGGATGGCAAATCCCTCTAGCTTCTGTCGGACATAGACTCGGCTGGTGATGGCGTAGTTAAGGACTGCGGGCCTTATACGTAATGTAGATGATAGATGTAAACGTAGATAGGGACGGTGGGCCTTATACGTGTTACAGATAATAGATGACAACGTAGTTAAGGACTGCGGACCTTTTACGTATTATAGATAGACATCAGCATAGGAAAGGACTGTGGACCTTATGCGTGCTGTATTTGTATTGTGGTAGCATAGGGGAGGACTGCGGACCTCGTACGTGCTATGTATTTGTATTGTGGTAGCATAGGGGAGGACTGCGGACCTCGTACGTGCTATGTATTTGTATTGTGGTAGCATAGGGGAGGACTGCGGACCTCGTACGTGCTATGGTTTAAGTTGCAACATAGGGAAGGACTGTGGACCTTGTACGTGTTGTGGATGTAGGATGGTATAGGGAAGGACTGCGGACCTTGCACGTACCATAAACGGTGAACATAGGTAAGGACTGCGGACCTTTTACGTGTTCACGACCTTGAGTACAGGTATAGACGGCGGACTATGAACGTACTCTCGGTAGACTGAGGTTAGTGATTGTAGATATGTATGTATGTATGGTAGTAAGTATGTTTGTAGAACAGAAGGGTAACTAGTTAAGTATGGATATGTATCTTCGGATATGTATGTATGTGTATGTATTGTATGGCGTCCGATTAACTAGAACTCACTCAGCGTAGCTGACTTTTAGTATGCACGCAGGTGAGTAGAACGAGACAGCTAACATGAGCGGGCACATGGTGGGCGAATAGGAGACTGGCATCTGAAGACTCAAGATGTTTTAATGTAATTGTCGTTTATTTAGAAAGACAAGAATGTTTAATTAAGGCAAGTTTTGGATTGCTGTAACGTTTCATAAAAGTTTTTGTATTCCGCGAAAGTTTTAATGAACTCTGATTTGTAAGAACTGTGTTTATGAGTAAATCCGACGCTAAAGTAGGGCTACCGGGTTCGGGGCCTTACACAAATATATGTTTTTATTTCTAACCTCATAATTAAGCTTATTATTATTTAAAATAATTAAATAATAACACATAATAATAATAATAATAAAATCTTTTATTATTATTTATCTATGAAAATAGATGTTACATAACCGTCCTCTTTTGTTCTGTCTATGTGATCAAGTGAGAATATCCTGGGAATGAAAAATATCGATTAATATAATTCAAATCCAATTCCCTTACGAGCCCAAATAAATTGATTAAATGCCCATTTAACGCCGCACTTAAGCTTAAGGAGACAATTACTTAAACCCAAGTATAAAACTGAATAACAAAACCCAAATAACATTATTGTTAGACAAGCCCGCACTCCTGCGTCCCCTAACTCATTTAATCTTTAATGTTATTTCCTCAATCAACAAGTTAATCCAATAACACTAAAATAACCAAAACTAAATGGGCAAAGTCTCACATGCCATCAAAGAAAGGAGGGGAGCGCCATAGCCCTTCGAGCGCCTTAGCATCCCGCGTTTGCAGATTCTCACTACGTCTCTTCCACTCAATTCTCTCATACTTCAATCCCTAAGAACATCTAGCTTATTTTCATGTCAAAGGCTGATTGCAGAACACCCCCTCCTATTGTAAGTTAACAATTTATTTGTTTTGTAGAACCCTTTAAGCCCCTCAAATCCTTTGAAGACGCAAACACCTACCCTGTCTTATTATTTGTTACATCAACAGTGGGGCACATTATTAAATGTTTGGAACAGTAGAATATCATAAGGGTTCAAATCAAAGTTGGTCAATCATCTAGTCAAGAAACTGATTAAGTTTCTTGTATCTAATAACTATGCAAAATAAAAGTGATACCTCTTTTTCTAGCTCAGGCAACACTATGTCATCTAAGCATATCCAGGCTGCTTAGTATGTTGAATGAAAAAACATGAGAAAGTCGTGTTTATGGGTCCAAGCTTCGCCTGCAGTATGTGTTGATAATGGGTGGATTAAAGATTCAGGTGCAAACCAACAAATGATTAAAGCTGATACATTTGTTTTTAATAAAATTGATGCTTTTGAATATAATGTATTAAGTTTAAAAATATATTTATAAAGCTTGAATAATTTAATCGCATGGAGGGCATTAGGTAAAAAGGGGTACGTTTCCGGTTAATGTGAAATAATTGTATCACCTAAACGAATATATATTACAGCTAAACCTTAACTGCCTTACTATTTATATAGTGAGTTAGTGAACATCATTTTTCATTATCCAGATGTCATTCTCTTTTAAAAATATATATTTTATTAAGGTTTGAGTGTTACAAACTTGTTCATATCTAATACTATACTTGTGATCTATTTTTATACTTGTAATTCAATCAATTTTTATACTTGTAATTCAAGTTGTTTATCGATGATAGAGATCGATATTAAAATACAGGAAAACAATAGTGTTAGATACTTATAATTATTGATAACTCAACACGTCAGGTTTGGATCACAACATGACCAACAATGTATTCTAGTTCATCCTCAGAGAATATAGCAGATGCTTAGATAATAAGAGAATATACTATTAGCAAAAACTGGTTTTCATCAACGAATCACCTACGGATAGTTCAAACTCCAAACCGTAAAAGAAATTTGAAGTTACATTTTATAATCTATCATAAATCCTCTGTGATAATTTGAAAAGTATCATAAAATCTAAAATTTATAAACAACAAGCAATAAGTAATTTATTTCAAATATTCTTTTTCATTTCAACCAAATAAACATCTTTTGGTTGGGTTATTATAATATAAGTTTTAGTACTAAAACCACTTAATACCTAATACCACAATAATATCATTACACATTCCATACCAGCTACAATTTTGGCTTTACAACTCACAATAAGTCAACATTATATTTGTACCTTTTGTAACTCCAAACATTCCACCACCCTATATATACAAGCTCAAACCAACACCCTTCATCACCTTATCAAACCACCATCAATCTCAAAACTCAAAAAACAAAGCATAAATGGCTGGACTTATGAAGTAAACAATGGTTGCATTGGTGATGGTCATGATGGTTGCATCTAGCCAACTTCAGTCCACGGTGGCACAAAATAGGTATGTTTCATATTAATTAAAAATATAAAATAAGTCACTTTTATTAAGAAAATCAAAATAAAAACAATAAATTCAAAAAAAATTTAAAAAATTAAGAAAATTGAAGATTTTGAGTACAAAATAACATAACATGTTGTAAACATGTGTTGTTCAAATGGCTTCTTAGTCATTTCCTTTTGTATTGTAACCTAGTACATAATAAGTAGTTGGTGTAATTTATACATAACACATTTAACCGGTTTATTAAAATAATAGGCACGTCGTCGGAGACACCTTGGGCTGGACCATTCCCCCGAACGGTGCCGCTACCTACACCACCTGGGCTTCCCAACGAACCTTCACAGTCGGCGATACACTCGTATTTAACTTCACCAACGGATTGCATAACGTGGCTGAAGTTCCTTCAGCCGCTTACGGCCCATGCACCACCACCAACACCCTCTCACTAAACCCCACCACCCCGCCACCGTCACATTAACCCGCCCTGGGGCCCACTACTATATCTGTACTGCTATAAGTCATTGCCAACTTGGTCAAAAGTTAACTATCAATGTCTCTCCAGTAACCACAACTGCCAACACTCCTGATCAATCAATAATACCACTATCTCCACCGTCTACTATTGCTACTGCTCCATCTGCCTTTGAGTTAGCTCCCTCCGGAAGCCTTATTCCGCCGTCACTAAGCTCATCTCCAGCTTTAGCTGCAGTGGTGCCGGTCACCTTATTGGCAGTTGCTTTGGCATTGTTTCATTAGATCAATTTGGTTAAGGGAGTTTCTCTTTTAATTTTCTTGATGTTTATTGAGTTTGTGAGTCGTGACACTTTTTTTTTCATTGTGTTGTTTGTATAAGGTTAATAAATAAAGTTTACATTTTTGTATCTTTATTGTTTTTCACATATGTGTTTCTTTTCATAGAAAAGCAAATTAGATTATTGTCACAATTTCATTTTAACGGAAAAGTATATCTTATATAATTATTTATATATTGTCACAAACACGAAATCTTCCAAGAGTGTTACAAACACAGAATCTCTCAAGAACAATACGAAATAATACAAAAACATTAAAAATACAGAAGATGAAACAACTGAGAAAGATTATCAGTCAAAACCAACATGAAAACCGTGAAGATAACAATTAAACGATTTAGAATATTAAAGCAATCGGGGTAACAATTATCTGATGTTAAGAACTGCCAAGAAACAAGAAATTTAGATTTCTATTGATTGCAACTCAGATGTACAAACTTATAATTAATCAAATAACGAGACGAATCAATCCAAACGAGAACAATACAAACTAAAAGATAATCAGCAGAAGGTCTCATCAAAATAAAACAAAAACGAAACACTTATCAAATCAAATAAAGATAATAATCCAAGAGATGAGAGAAAGCATCTGAAGACTAATCTGAAGTCAAAAGGCAAGCGATACGACGATCAAGAATTACACGAGTGAGAAAGTAAGTACCTGAAGTACATGGCATGTGCGCAGAAACCAACTGGGTCCGCAGGACCCAACTGGGTCCAACTGGACAGCTCACTGACAACAGCCGCTGCCTATCCACCAACACCAGCATGGCATGTGCGTAGCCCACAGTTGGCAGAACAGGAACACTATTCAGCCGGCTGTACCTGCTTGGAAACCTACCTTCGGCTATAAATACTCCAACACCTTGGAATGGTATCATCTCATCTTATCTCATATCTCATATCTTGATATATTACCTGATATCTGCTCTAGTCATTCTCTTGTTTTCTGGGTGTAGAGGTTTGTGCTCTGGGGGAGATCTCTACCCAGTTGCTTCTCCGTTTCCGCAAAGCGTTTAGCTGCTGTCATGATGGGATCCCATGTGGATGGCATGCCATCTTTACCCGTTAAGGTGCGGATGAGCTCTGGGTCGTTCGCGCCCTGGATGAAAGCAGCGCGAACAAGATCTTCGCTAATATTACCCAGACTTAGCTTCTTTGAGTTGAAGCGAGTGATGAAGTCTGGCAAAGATTCATCTTCCTCTCGAATGCAATTGAGGATTGTCCATTGCTCTTCGGTATACTTTCTTTGTTGGCTGAAGTATTGGCTAAACTTCTGTTGGAAGTCTGCCCAATCGTAGATGTGGTTGACCGGTAGACGATCGAACCACGCTCTAGCTGGCCCAACAAGCGTCATTTGGAACATGTAACACCACGTAGGTTCCGTCCAATTACTGACGGTTGCTCCCGCTATGAATCTGTTCAAATGATCGTCTGAATCATATATACCATCGTAAGTGCCGATGTTGGACATCTGTTTGGCACTTTTCAGGGAGATTGCTTCCGCAATGTCCCTTGCAAATTTGGACGTTCCCGCATTTGCCGCAGTTGGTCTAAATGTTTTTGAGAAGTCACGTGGGTTTCCACCCGCGTTTTTTGGTCTGAAGGTTTCTCCAAAATGCCTTCTCGGTTGGGAGTCCGTTTCCTCACGCTTCCCTTTCGCCCTATGACGAGGGTTTGCGTCACTATCGGATTCCTCCGAATCATCGTCCAAGTAATCTACGAATTCATCAGCCTGTTGGAGTGAACGTAAGCGTTCATACAACTCAGCTTGGAATTCTTTTTGACGTGCTTCCGCTACGCTTTAACTTCATCGAGTGTTTGGCGGGGGAGCCTCGCTCGTTGTCTCTCTAACTGGGTATCGGTGAATCCCAGTAAGAGATTATTTACTGCACTTGCCCCAGCTCGGGTAACTGGGGTAGTATTCGTAAAATTTACTGCACTTGCCCCGGTTTGGGTAACCGGGGTAGTGTTCGTAAATACTGTGTAGTTGCCGGTATTCCCCCCAGTAGCTGGGGTTGTGGTTACCGGGGCTTCTTGGTCACTCGTTGGTTTTGGGACCGGAGTACCTTTAACCATCTTTCCAGAAGTTTTGAGAAAACTGAAAAAGAATTAAGTTCTAGCTTTTATGCACGGATGGCGCCAATGAAGAAACATTAATCGACCCCAGGCAGATTACGGATAATCTGGGGGTTAAATAGATGTTTCCCACGAGGGGTTAGATCCGGAAAAGATGGTTCTTCTGATAACCTGCAAAACAGACACCGTGAGCTCGTCACTGAGAAGGGGGGGGGGTACCTCCTTGTGACCACCCTCCGGCGTGAGAATCAGACTAGATTGCTCTTGAATATAAATGTATATTAAGAGAATGACTAGAGCAGATATCAGGTAATATATCAAGATATGAGATATGAGATAAGATGAGATGATACCATTCCAAGGTGTTGGAGTATTTATAGCCGAATGTAGGTTTCCAAGCAGGTACAGCCGGCTGAATAGTGTTCCTGTTCTGCCAACTGTGGGCTACGCACATGCCATGCTGGTGGTTGGTGGATAGGCAGCGGCTGATAGTGACCAGGCCGGCTGTGTACTGTTCCTGTTCCACCAACTGCAGGCCATGCCATGCACGTCCTCCGACAGGTTGGTGAGTAGGCAGCGGCTAATAGTGACATACAGTACAAGAGCGTGCTGCTCGTCATACTGTTGTCAGTGAGCTGTCGTATCCTTGGTCAGATCTTTTGTCCATACCTCGTCAGGTACAGTACAAAAGATCCTCCAGTATCATACGGACTGGCTCATTTGGGCAGGAGTTCTCCCGGCTTTGCGCGGGAGTGTTCCCGGCTTGCTCATTCCTTCTTCAGGTGACTACTGAATTATTTAAGAGTTAAGTGCCTTGTGCGTGTAGCTTTGCTGCGCAGGTAGCCTTCCCTGATGGCTTGTATCCGCAGCTGCGGGAACAGGTAGAGTACTTCACCATTGGGAGGCTTTTCCTGTGGGAACAGCTTGCGTACTACGCGTAAGGACGTCACGTCTCTGAGCATGGTGGGTCCTGCGGACCCAGTTGGTTTCTGCGCAGACGTCCCTCTTAAAGGTGAGTCTTGCGGGTCCAACTGGGCTCTGCTGGGACCTACCTCTTCAAGTCCCCCCAGTCCAATGTTCTTCTCATGAATTTAATAAGTGAGGTGAACTTTTGGACTTAAGCAAAGGGTTTTGAAAAGGGTTTAGTTTTAAGGTTTTCCATGGGGATTCTTCCCGCGGAAGTCCTAATGTCACGTGCAGAAATTCCCGACTTTTCTGCTTGATCTTTGGGTATGATGCGGGTAGGTCTGTAACCTCCTCGCAAGTCAGGAGAGTTGAGTACCTCTTGTGTAGATTCTCCATGAGGTTTTGGTAGTTTTGAACATAGTGATCAATTATGTTAAATAACCAATTCCATCTTGGAGCTTCAAACAATCTAGTTCTCGACGTTCCCGCTATGCGGGGATGTCATTCCCGTTTCCACAAGCATGGCCCAGAAGATCCTTCTTGGTTTCAATTCCCTGCGGAGTGCTAGGTATGTGAAGGGTTTTGCCTTGACACTGTACCCGCACTCGTCTTATAGTTACTTTACTTCCAAGGTATTCCTGGCTTCAATTCCCTGCGGGTGCTTAGTATGTGAAGGGTTTTGCCTTGACACTGTACTCGCACCCGTCTTATGGTTACTTGGTTGCCGAGGTATTCTTGGCTTTAATTCCCTGCAGGTGCTAAGTATGTGAAGGGTTTTGCCTTAACACTGTACTCGCACATGTCTTATAGTTACTTGGTTGCCAAGGTAAGGGGTATATTCCCGCTTACTTTTGAATCTTTTTGAATCTTTTTGAAATTCGAAGAGTTGGTGAAAGGATAAGAACAGTCCAAACTGTTGAAACGTCGTCCGGCGGTTTCTTCTGACAGTGTCAGCACGTGCAGGAAGTTATGGCGACGTGACAGTATATGGTCATTCCAGGCGCTTTTTCAGGCGCGTGAGCGCGATTTTTCGGGCTCGTGGCCGCGGAATTAATGGCACGCGTCCTTTCAACAGCTGTTGCCAGTTTGCTCTTTGTCACGTGTCATAGTTTCATTGCACCTGCGATTTCTCTCTCTTCCGCATTAAATTCATCGCATTAATTGCGATGAGTATATAAAGGGCGAGAGGGTGCACCTTAGTCCACACTTTCACTTCTCTCTTCATCTTCTAAACGATTTCCGGCGAATACTCACTATTCCGTCGAGCATTCTTCTGAAATCGTTGTTCTGATACATCCAAAACATGTCTTCTACCCGTGATTTTGAGGCCACTGCCGAGGAGTCTGAGTTGTTCGTCGAGAATCTGTCGTCCACTTCCGATAAGGATGACAAGAGTACTGCTGGCGAGTGCCAGTGTGCTCTTCCGGCCGACCTCTATCAGTACGTCGTCCGGAAGTTCATGCTCGAGCCGTTCGAGCCTGAGTTTCCGGAGCCACACCAGACGGTGTACGATGCCCCCAAGGGCAAGATAGGGGTGTACGCAGCATTCTTCGTCTATGGGAATCTCAGGTTCCCATTGACGAAGTTTGTATACCGTGTTCTGGAGAGACACGGTGTGCATCTGACTGAGGTACACCCGATGGCGATCGCCAAGATCCGCCACTTTGAGTGGGTGTGCCTCATTCTGGGCGTGGAGCCCCACGTTGATCGGTTGATGACCTTCTACTCCTGGAGGTGCATCCAGGGGTGGTACACCTTGGTCAACCGGATCAAGGGGTTGAAGATCTGCGCTACCGAGCGCAGTCTTCGGGCGTGGAAGCGGGAGTTTTTTTATATATCCGCTCGCGTCGTCCCCCTTGCGATGACGTTTAAGAATGGGAGAGCACTCCCCGCCCTTCACGCCCTTAACCACCAGGAGGCGGAGTGGTTCGCCAAGATCTCCCGGATCCGAAACGGGTTTTGCGGGATGGATGCGAGATGCGAAACGGGGTTTGCGAAAATGGATGTGAGAAGCGAAATGGAATTTGCGAAGATGGATGTGACAAGCGAAACGGGAGATGCGAGATGGAAGATGGATGTGGTATGCGAAGTCCCCCCCCCCCCCTTTTATGCGAATTCTTTGTAAGAGGGATCTTGTGCGGATTGATGCGAAATTTTTTTTTATGCAAAATTAATTTTTTTTTATTAAATGCGATTTGTTTTTGATTTTATGCCTACGTCACTTTCCACTATGAATTTACACCTCAAGATTGGTGTTTTTATGTTTTTGATGTTTCTCTCATACTTTATTCCAAAACACCACCAAATCGTTGTAGATCTGAACTTTTTAAACCAAATCTGAACCAGACCAAGAACACTAAAAACACAGATATGATGATTTTTTAGTAGATCTAAGCTCTAAAATACTCCAAAAATGGTGAGTAACTAAGATCAAAATCCGAAAAGTTTGACCCGAAAATCACAAAAAATTGAGCCGAAAGCTCTGATACCACTTGTAGGTTCTCTAGATGGATCTCACAACTTGACTCAGATCAATCCATGTTGTTGGTTAGCGGAAATCACCAACGACACTCGGATCTCGGATCTTAGTTTTGTTTATGTAAAAAGAGAGAAAAGATGAAGTTTGGAGAGAACTTCTTTTTATTTCCAAAGGGTGTTTTTCTTTAGTTGAATGAGAGTATTTGTGGAGAAATGGGTTAAGTGGCCTTTATATAGATCGAGTCCTCATTTCTCCAAAGTTTACACAATAAACTTACAAAATAAATGTACCGAGTACGTACTACACCGACTAAAAGCAAACTAAAACGACATATACAATCCTAAAAACAATATATAATATTGGCCCTACAATCTCCCTCTAGGATTGAGTATGTCGAGGAACCTTCGTCAAGTTCTTTGCTTCGTCTTTATTTCTTGAAACTTAGCACTTGTCTTGATCCAGGATATTGAACGAGATTGGATCTTGAACAGTTCTTTAATTTCCAGTCTTGTAGACTTGAATTTCCATCTTATTCGAAAGCTTTGATATCACTTGTAGGTCCTCTAAATGGATCTCACAACTTGACTCGGATCAATCCGTTTTGCTGGTTAGCGGAAATCACCGACGAAACTTGGATCTCGGATCTTAGTTTGTTTGGTTTATTTGCTAGAAGGTAGAAGAAGAAGATGGAGAGAGAGAGAGAAAACTTTATTTACTAAAAGCTTGTTTCTTGAGTTGTGGAAGAGTTCTCTTGGAGAAATGTGTTAAGTGGCCTTTATATAAGGTCCGCATTTCTTCAAAGTTTACACAATAAACTTACCAAATAAACGTACCGAGTACGTACTACACCGACTAAAAGCAAACTAAAACGACATATACAATCCTAAAAACAATATATAATATTGGTCCTACAAGCCCAATTATAATAGTACCAATCAGTTGGGAATTTTTTAAAAATTGGGATATATTTCAGATTTCTAATCACTTGGGGCTGACCCTTTTGTTCAATCACAAATAGGGTATTGGTGTTTAATATTGGCAAATAGGTCATTTGATCTAGGTGTACAAGAGATGCATAAGGAAGTGTAAGAAGAGTGTCATATTAGAAACTCTTATTAGTACTTGGTAGTGACGAATAAGGCAAATATCTTTTGATAGTGACGAATAAGGGTGGACCAATTCTATTTGTAGTTGATATTGGCGAGTAAAACTAATAGCAATTTATATTGGCGAATAAGAGTTATTATCTATTATAACCTAATTAAATCAACTATTTTTAACCTTAAAAAAACATTTTTAAGGTTAAAAATAGTTGATTTAATTAGGTTATAGTCGCCAATAACTCTTATTCGTCAATATAAATTGCTATTAGTCTTATTCGTCGATATCAACTACAAATAAAATTGGTCCAATCTTATTCGTCACTATCAAAAGATATAACCAAATTCGCCACTATTAAGTACTAATAACAGTTTCTGATATGAAACTCCAGTTCACTTTCTGACGCATCTCTTGCATACCTAGATCAAATGAGTTATTCACCAATATTAGACACAAATATCCTATTTGTGATCAAATAAAAGGGTAACCTCTCAAGTGATTAGAAATCTCAATATACCCCATTTAAAAAAAAAGAAATCATCAGTTGGAAGTCGTTAGCAAGCAAGCAAACAAAATAGTAGCCCAAAGCCTTAACACATATCATGAGAATGGAAGGCAAAAACAAGTTAAGCAATAAATAGAAAAAAAAAAAAAGAAGAAGCATTAACTTATGTTTGATATTGAATTGAAACATACCTATATTTCATTTTACTTCATAATTATTTGATTATTTAATATTATTGATATTGGCTAACCATTTAACTTGCGGGTAACTATTTAATATTTATGTGTATTTAAAAAACGCATCGTGTCTAGATGGTTTCATACACTGTGCAAGCAACTTTCATTAAGTTACACCATTAACCACATAACGTTTTAACATAGTAAACTACAACTTCCATTAATTTATTACACAATTTAGAACCTCACACTTTTAATATGGTACAAACCAAAACCATAACGAACCGATGATACTGATCGAGATTCCGGCATACCAATGTGTGAGTTTAAAGCAAGTAGTTATTATATTACAAATTACTAATATATATAAAAGAGAAGTTTGGCGACGCTAGACTATGATTGATCCATTTGACAAAATTCTATTGGACCAAGTTTTTTTTTTTTTTGTTTGTCTTTTGTTTTAAACTTTGATAATTATATTTCTAATTATCTTTGTTATGTTTGTTTTTTATTAGTTTAGTTCCAATATCAATATACCGTAACGGATGTGATAAAAATTGACGTAATTTGCGTAGACTTAGCGCATTTTGTTTTAGTTATAGTATCATAACGAAACTGACCGAATGACAATTTATTTTTTTTAGTCCGGTTTTATAACGAACGTCAAAAACCCAACCAAATTTGCATAGACTCACTGCCAGGGACCAACAACGCTCGGGTTTTACCAACGCTCGAGTTTCACCTACCAACGCTATCTCAATGTTCCTTCTCAATTTTTATAACTTTTTTTTGTTTTAGTTTCCGTACAATAACACATGTAACAGAAACTGGCCGAATTCACGTTAACTTACCGTGTCAACACTTAGGACCAGTATTGCTTGTGTCTTACCAACGTTCGGATTTTTTACCAACCTGTCCGGCGCAACGCGCCGATTAAGAAACTAGTTTACATGTAAAGAAAAAGTATAATCCGGTTAACGTGACAAGTGTATTACCTAAAAGAAAATATATTTGATCTAAATCTTAGCTGCCTTAATATTATAATATAATATGTATAAAGTGGGTTAGTGAATGTTTCTTGTTTTTATTTGCAACATGTCTCCTCTTCTGAATATATTTCTCAAAAAAATGTTGGTCCGTACTCACTTTGACACCCATAAACCCTAGAAATTTGTGGTATGTATCAAGGGATTTTATTAAAGTAAATATATAAAGATCTTGTGGTTTTTAATATAATGTAAACTAGTTTATAGGTTGCTACACGGCATTCTCATAAAAAACTTGAATATAATAAAGAATATGTGAAATTTATATTAGCATATAGTAACAAGTTCCGAAAATGACTTTTTTTTTGTTTTAATCCATAATCATTTACTTGATAAAGGTGCACGGAGTGCAATCCCGGATGCCTCGGGGTGTCCCGGTACCGGTGGGAACACCGTCCGGGGTCAAAGAAAAAACACCTTAAGCGGGTTAGCCAAGCCGATTCTCTTAAAGTTTCAACTGTTTCTCATTGGTCAATTTAATTAATAAGAAAAGAAAAAAAAAGAAAAATGGATGAAGTTGGTTAATGATGCATTATGGTGAAAGATGAACATTTTCACTTTTGAAAGATGGATTGAGACAGAATGACGTGACACTGATATAGGATGATACCGATGAAAATTTGCACCTAACATGCATTCATATATGCTCTAGGGATGAAAGGGTACCACAGACACGAAAATAGCAAGTCAGTCATATCAGATTGTCATATATATGTAACTCCGTTATTAATTAGGTTATGTTTGAATTAATCTATTTGACTTATTTAATTAAAAATGCCAATCCGATAAAACCTTATTTACCCTTTTATCCCATTGTGAGGAGACCGTTTAATGCTCTAACATGATTCAACCGCATAACATGACACGTACATGAGACGATAAATTAACGTAGAACGATATCGAGCCGAAAGATTGTTTCACTGATATTAACCGAATGCTAACAAGATCTCGTACATGCATACATACATATGGTTAAGCTCAATCCGCCTCGATGTGCACCTCGAGGCGGCCTATCATTCTAGAGAGAATTCGGCATGGTACCAGTACTCTTTGAAGAATAAAACCAAAACTCTAAGCCCAAATGAACTGGAACAACCTATATATAGGCCCAAGCCTCATTTGTTAACATCTCTAACGAATGGGGTGTTCCCATTAACGAATGACTTCCCATTCGCTAAACCCTTAGCAAATGAGTTCTATTAAATAACGAATGAGCCTCATACACTACACCCTTAGCGTTTGGGCTCCTAGGCTAACGAATGGGCTGCCTTTCGCTAACATATTAGCGAATGGCCTAAGTCTAACGAATGGACCCCATTCGCTATACATTCCAAAGCGAATGGGCCATATTACATTATAGCATATGACTAATTTACCCCTAGCCTATTCGATCAGCTACGGACAAAAAATCATGCACTAAAACATTGCTTACAACAAACTAAATATTTTCACAACATACATCAACACGTATATTTAATTCTGTACACTTGACTATTTGAATATACATGACATATTATTATTATTATTATTATTACTACTACTATAGTATAAATAAGAACTTTGGTGACGCAAGTGCCCTATTTGGCTACTTGGCGGCACCGTATTGTTTCGTAAGTTTTTTTTTTCTTTTTGTTTTCCTCTTTTTAGTTCAACTACTGTACGAACGTAACGAAATCGACTGAACATAAGTTTTTTTAAGTTCTAGTACAATAACGAGCATAACCAGAAGAAAATTTTTGTTTTAGTTCCGGTATTATAAAAAGCATGACGTAAACCGAACGAAATCACGTAGACTCGCCGCCTCAACGCCTGTGACCCACAACGCTTGGGTTTTTCCAACGCCTGAGTTTTACCGAACCACTCCATCCTATTGGTCCACCTCAAATATTATATTTTATGTTTGTTTTTAATTTAGTTTAAATACTGTAACGAACGTAACCTAAATTGACCGAATTCACGTCGAGTTACCTCTTCAACGCCCGAGAATAAACGCTTAGGTTTACCACAGCCCGGGTACCGACCAAATGAATGTTATTTTAAATATTTTATTTTTCATATATTAATCTTTTTATAAGTTAATTTTACAAATTTATTTTTTAAGTTTTAATGTTCAAATTTTACCAAAGTTGGTTATACTAGAACGAACGTAACCGATACTAGTCGAATTCGTGTAATACTCGGGTTTTACTAACGCATAGGTTTACCGACTAAATAAATACGCTAGTTTATTTTATAATACGCTATATGAGTGTCGTTATTTTCTTTTTTGGTTTTTTATTGTGAATATGTAAATATGATGAATTTATTTTTTAAGTTATGTTCTGATATTGTAATGAACGCAGCCAATATCGATCGTATTAGCGTTGACTCTCCCATACAATGGCCGGATTTTGCCGACAGATATTTAGTGGCAGAATCGTACTTTTCAACTGGATCACAATTGAATAGTTTGTAAATTCGATTCAATTAGTTTAGTGGCAACGTTGGATCTCCACAAACCGCTAAATCAGTGACACATCGTATTCCAATTTTTTCTTAAAAATGTTTACTTTCATCCACAACACCAATCCTCCACAAACCTATTAAAATAGTATTATAACTATATATATAATATGTATGTATATACGTGATGTGAGAGAGGGGGGCGGCCATCTTCTCCATCCGCTTCTACCTTGTTCGATGTAGTGGCACATGGATCTGAACCCCGAGTTCCAGATGTGTTGTGGCTGTTCTAAGAAAATGATAATTTATTTACTCATATTTGCATATATTTCTACTAGGAAGAGATATTTAGAGTATTGTGAAGATATTTTGATAAATTTATATTGTTTAGAATGATCTATTTCCTTGACTAGTGGTATTTGTTTATGGCATGTACAGATTATAAATAGGGCTTTGTAATTCCTTTCTTCTCAAGAAAAAGCAATACCATTGAATACTTTCATGGTATCAAAGCACAGGTTCTATAAGTCTTTGTTCTTCAAAACCCGGTAATCACAATCATGGTCGATGATGACGCACTCATAAAAAACGGTGAATCGTCTTTTGTCACCAAACCCGAGTCTATCCATCCGGCGTACACCATGACTAATGTTCAAAATAAAATTCGAACACTCGATTGGAAAACATTCACGTACTCTTCGTGGGTCAAATTCTTTCGATTTTGCACTAAAGCATACAAGGTGATTGACCATATTGATGGTGCAAACCCCATTGAAGAATCCAATCCCCGCCTATGGGCAATGGTCAATAATCAATGCACTCGTTCTTCCGTGTATATATTTCATCATATCCAATGAAATCCTTAACGACGTCATCAACAACGACATCTCGACCTATACCACCTGAACCAAGATCCAAGAAATTTACCTCTACAACAAACAAGCCCAGGCCGCTACCCTTCAACACAATTTCACAAAAACCACATTAACGATTAGTGCCATATTTGGTGAATATTGCCGAAAATTGAGAATCCTCTCAGTCCAACTTGTAGATGTAGAACAACCCGTAACCGAACCTAGTCTTGTCATTCAGTTAAACGGCTTGCCTCCAGAACCTGGTACTATTGAAATGATCCTTATATCAGAGGGGATCGCTACCGTAGTAGCGGAGGATCAAGCAGCAGGTCTGGTTCTGCTAATAAAATTTAGTAGAAGGGGGAGTTGGTGAAGAAATACTAAGTGACCCCGGCAGATTACGGATAATCTTAGGGTCAATGTAAGGCCCCGTCACCGGTAACCCTACTTTCGTGTTGGATTTACTCATAAACACAGTTCTAAATATCATAGTTAATTACAAACTTTACGCGGAATATAAAACTTTCATAAAACATTACATATCAATTCATAATCATGTCTTAAAACATTCCTCTTGTCTTTCAAAATCAAAACATAACTTATAAAACATATCAGATCTTCAGATGCCAGGCTTTAGTCTTCTGTCATGTGTCCTCCACTCAAGCCAGCTGTCTCATCCTACTCACCTGCGTGCATACTAAAAGTCAGCTACGCTGAGTGAGTTCTAGTTAATCATACAATACCATACAATACCTTATTACATACATACGTACTTAACCTCATAACTTTCTTTTATACACACATAAGTACTCATACCTTCATTCTTACTTACATACTTTCTTTCTTACTTACATACTTTCTTTACATTCATAATCATACGTTTTAAAGAGCCTTTCGCCCTATAACCTCACAGATATTATAAGGGTCTGGTCCCTAACATCACAGATATTATAAGGGTCTGGTCCCTAACATCACAGATATTATGAAGGGTCTGGTCCCTATCCTCACAGATATTGTAAGGGTCTGGTCCCTAACATCACAGATATTATAAGGGTCTGGTCCCTAACATCACAGATATTATAAGGGTCTGGTCCCTTGCTTTCGAATATTAGTAGGGATCAGTTCCCTCTTCGTTACCATACAACCATGCAACATACCTCGAGTATTATTAGGGCTTGGTACCCTTTTCGTAACCATACAACCATACAACCGTCATTTCCTTCTTTTATTAACTTTATTACGTTCATACACATAAACATACATATCATACTTGCCATATTTATAACGTTACAACCTGACAGTACGTGCAATATCCGAAGATCGTTCACGAACCATCAAGCAATCATTCATACATATCACATATATCACATATGGCTTTATAACGTTACAACCTGACAGTACGTGCAATATCCGAAGATCGTTCACGAACCATCAAGCAATCATTCATACATATCACATATATCACATATGGCTTTATAACGTTACAACCTGACAGTTCGTGCAATATCCGAAGATCGTTCACGAACCATCAAGCAATCATTCATACATATCACATATATCACATATGGCATACACTTATCACTTAGGATAAATGTATTAACAACACATCAAGTATGCACACAGCCCCGAAAACATAACAAGGAATGGGGCTAGAAACTCACCTGGATCCTGTTACGCTCGCCGTTGATCGTAATTCCTTTCTTTAACTGGGCTCGGCTAACTGTATAATATTTACACATATCAATTAACTACTACTACTCGTTTTGTATTTCTATCTATATATATCCCACAACGAACGGGGGTCCGGGGGCAGCGCCCCTGGCAGCGGGGTTCTAGGGGCGGCAGCCCCTAGCGGGGTCCAAGGGGCAGAGCCCCTGGCTGGGGTTAAGCTGCCAGGTCAGCTTGGAAAAATTTTATTTTCGATAACTGCCTTAACACATTTTCCATTAGGTTTTTAATTTATTTTATAAACGAACTTCACTTCAGGCGAAGTTAAACCTTAGGCGAACTTGGCTTCAGGCGAAGTTAAACCTTAGGCGAACTTGGCTTCAGGCGAAGTTATACCTTAGGCGAACTTGGCTTCAGGCGAAGTTAAACCTTAGGCGAACTTGGCTTCAGGCGAAGTTATACCTTAGGCGAACTTGGCTTCAGGCGAAGTTAAACCTTAGGCGAACTTGGCCGTAGGCGAAGTTATCCTTAGGCGAAGTTACGCTTGAAGGCGAAGTTCATCAGGCGAACTTAATCTTGCAGGCGAAGTTATCGCGCTGCAGATCTGTTTGCCCATAACTCCTTCGTTTCTTAGCCAAATGACTCGATTTTGGTACCCACGGAATCGTATGATCGGCGCCTACAAATCCCAACCATAAAATCGGCCTAAAATCGACGTTTCAGGGGTCCGATTTGGGCAGTTTGGGTTTCGGGTCCGGTTAACCCATCCAATCCTAACTATTTTCAGTAATATTAACTTTGTTGGATTTGTTCTTACCTTACCAACTCAGATCTATCAACGAAATCTCGGGTCTCGGCTTCGAATCTTGATCGGTTAGAATGTGTGTGTTTTGAGGAGTGTGTGGAGTTTGGTGAGAAATGAGATATTTTGGGATTTTGGGGGTATTTATATCCCTGAAATCCCATTCTCATTTATCCTATCTCAATTAATCCAAGTCCATGACCCGCTCCTACCCGATATTAATAATTAAAAACGCGAAATCACTAACATAACTTTCTTTATTCAACATTATAAATTTTAGGATGTTACAGTCAAGTAGATATTTCCCACGAGGGTTAGGTCCGGCAAAGATGGTTATTCTTCTGATGACCTGCAAAACAGACACCGTGAGCTCGTCACTGAGAAGGGGGGTACCTCCTTGTGACCACCCTCCGGCGTGAGAATCAGACTAGATTGCTCTGAATATAAGTGTATATTAAGAGAAATAGCTAGAGCAGATAAGATATGTGATGGTATAAGATATAAGATAATGATACCATTCCAAGGTGTTGGAGTATTTATAGCCGAAGGTAGGTTTCCAAGCAGGTACAGCCAGCTGTATAATATTCCTTTTCTACCAATTGTGGGCTACGCACGTGCCATGCTGGTGGTTGGTGGGTAGGCAGCGGCTGATAGTGACATGGCCGGCTGTGTACTATTCCTTTTCCACCAACTGCAGGCTATGTACGTGCCACGATGAGGGTTGGTGAGTAGGCAACGGCTGATAGTGACATTTTTTACTAGAGCGTGCTCCTCGTCGTACTGTTGTCAGTGAGCTGTCACCCTGTGATGGGCTGCTTTGGTCAGATCTTGTCTATTTTGTCCATACCTTGGCAGGTATAGTACAAAAGATCCTCCAGAAGCGTACGGACTGGCTCATTTGGGCGGGAGTATTCCCGCCTTGCTCATTCCTTCTTCAGGTGACATTACTGAATTATTGAGAGTTAGTACCTTGTGCGTGTAGCCTTACTATTAGTGCGGGTAGCCTTCCCTGATGGCTTGTATCCGCGGCTGCGGAAACATGCGGGGTACTTCACCATTGGGAGGCTTTTCCTGCGGGAACAGCTGGCGTACTGCGCGTAAGGTCTTCATCTCTCTGAGCATGGTGGGTCCTGCGGAACCAGTTGGTCTTTGCGCAGACGTCCCTCTTCAAGGTGAGTCTTGCGGGTCCAACTGGGCTCTGCTGAGACCTACCTCTTCAAGTCCCCCCAGTCCAATGTTCTTCTCATGAATTGTTAATAAGTGAGGTGAACTTTTGGACTTAAGCAAGGGGTTTTGAAAAGGGTTTTTAGTTTTAAGGTTTTCCGTGGGGATTCTTCCCGCGGTTTTCCTAATGTCACGTGCAGAAACTCCCGACTTTTCTGCTTGATCTTTGGGTATGATGCGGGTAGGTGTGTAACTTCCTCGCAAGTCAGGAGCGTTGAGTTTCACTTGTGTAGATTCTCCACGAGGTTTTGGTAGTTTTAGACATAGTGATCAATTATGTTAAACAACCAATTCCATCTTGGAGCTTCAAACAATCTAGTTCTCAACGTTCCCGCTATGCGGGGATGTTATTTCCCTTTCCACAAGCATGGCCCAGAAGATCCTTCTTGGTTTTAATTCCCTGCAAGTGCTAAGTATGTGAAGGGTTTTGCCTTGACACTGTACCCGCACTTGTCTTACGGTTTCTTGGTTACCAAGGTATTCTTGGCTTCAATTCCCTGCAGGTGCTAAGTATGTGAAGGGTTTCGCCTTGACACTGTACCCGCACTTGTCTTACGGTTTCTTGGTTACCAAGGTAAGGGGGTATATTCCCTCTTATTTTTGAATCTTTGAATCTTTTTTAATCTTTTTGAAATTCGAAGAGTTGGTGAAAGGATAAGAACAGTCCAAACTGTTGACGGGACGTTAGCGTCATCCGACGGTTTCTTCTGACAGTTTCAGGACGTGCAGGAAGTTATGGCGACGTGACAGTATATGGTCATTCCAGACGCTTTTTCAGGCGCGTGGGCGCGAGTTTTCGGGCGCGTGGGCGCGAATTTTATGGCACGCGTCCTGTCGACAGCTGTTGCCAGCTTGTTTTCCACGTGTCATCGTCTCATTGCGCCTGCGCTTTTCCCTCTCCCCCGCATTAAATTCATCGCATTCATTGTGATGGGTATATAAAGGGGGAAAAGGATGCATCTCAACTCACACTTTCACTTCTTCTTCCAAGCGATTTCCGGCGAATACTCATAACTTTTGTCGAGCATTCTCCTGAAATCGTTCTTCTTTCCATCCTCAACATGTCTTCTACTCATGATCCTGAGGTTACTGCCGAAGACTCCGACGTATACCCTGAGAACCCGATGTCCGCGTCTGACAAGGACGGTAAGAGTACTGCTGGCGAGTGCCAGTGTGCTCTTTCCGTCGACCTTTATCAGTACATCGTCAAGAAGTTCATGCTCGAGCCTTTCGAGCCTGAGTTTCCTGAGCCTCACCAGACGGTGTACGATGCCCCCAAGGGCAAGATAGGGGTGTATGCTGCATTCTTCATCTATGGGAATCTCAGGTTCCCATTGACGAAGTTTGTGTACCGTGTTTTGGAGAAACACGGTATACATTTGACGGAGGTACACCCAATGGCGATCGCTAAGGTTCGCCACTTTGAATGGGTGTGCCACATTCTGGGCGTTGAGCCCCGTGTCGACCGCATGATGACCTTCTACTCCTGGAGGTGCATCCAGGGCTGGTACACCTTGATCACTCGGATCAAGGGTTTGAAGATCTGTGCTACCGAGCGCAGTCTTCAGTCTTGGAAGCGGGAGTTCTTCTATATCTCTGCCCGTGTCGTCCCTATTGCGATGACATTCAAGAACGGGAGAGCACTCCCGAACCTTCACGCCTCCAACTACCAGGAGGCGGAATGGTTTACCAAGATCTCCCGGATCCAGACTCCGGTTTACCGCTTTGCGGAGTCAGGGATGGTGATGCTTGGGATAAGCCGGGTATGGAAGGATGCCGGTTCTGGGACGCCGCAAGTACCTATCATCCTTGAATACGGTTTGAATTCTACTCCTTGCGGTATGCTCCGTCTTTTTTGTTGATTTAGGGTTTTTCTTCTAACTGTTTCTCTTTTATTTTCAGAGGGAAACAACTTGCAGTCGCTTCTACAACCGCGTGAGAGCGGTGGTCCCGCTCGGCTGGGTACTCGTGCTCTTGATGAGAACGAGTTGCCCATCTTGGAGCAAACGGCGGATCGGTTTGTGAAAGTCTACCCGCCAGGCCACGAGATTTTGAGCGCCACGCGGCCAGGTAAGGGATTCTTTAACCCTCGCCCTCTTCATGCTCAAACCTCTGCTGGAGTTTCCCTAATTTTATCATCTTCTGATGAGGGATCCGCAGATGGGCCTTTCTTCGTGAGGAAGAAGAAAGCTGCCGGCGTGAAGGGCAAGGCGAAGGTCGCCTCCACCGCCGATCAGGGAAATCGGTCCGACTCGGAGACCGAAAGCGAGGAGGCAGTGGGGAACCCTGGTGATGGTGAGACCACTGTTCCGGAGGTTGAGACAGCTGTCACCTCCGGGCAGCCCAGTACAACGACGGTGACCGGCGTGAAGAGGCCGGCTCCATCGGGTTCGTCCCCGCCTGTCAGAACCTTCAAGCTCAAGAAAACTCGTAAGTATAAATTAATCTTACCCGCAATTCTTTCCGCCATTGTTTTTAATATTTTGTCTTCGTGCAGGCGTGGATGCAACCGCATTTCAGAGTGGTGCGGGAAGGAGCATCTCTGGACCCATGACGGTAGGTTTGGTCAACCTACCCGAGGCGATGACCCAGGCGGCTGCGCCTGTTTGCAGTGTTGGTTCAGTTGCTCATCCCGTTGAGGCAACTGTTCCAATTGTGGCGTCATCTCCGCCGGCTGTCAGTGCCATCTTCACTGCATCCTTCACTGAGCCGGCGGTGATTTTTTCTGCGGGTTCCTCCGCAGCGGCGGCCACGGTTGTGAGTTCACCTCCAGTGAGTTCACCTCCGATGGTCTCTACCGCGGCGGCTTCAACCGTGTCTCCGGCACCGGCGACTGCCTCGTCCCCTGCCGGTTCATCAGGTATGTTCAGGGTTGGGGCTTCTAGCCAATCTCTGCCTCCTTCCCATCTGCCTGACCTCTTGGATGGATATCCCTTAGGTTCGGGTGATGGGTTTGGCGGCTACCGGCCTGTTGTCGACCCTACAGGTGCGTAGGGTTATTTTGGCCTATTATCTTTTTTTTATATCATCTTTTCCTAACTGTTTTTTGTTTTTGCAGTTTCGGATTCCAATGAGGTGTATGTTCCACGGTGGAACATCCGCCGGGGAACAACCCTAAGAACGGCTGTGGACTGCGTCGAGTGGGCGCGTCACGCAGCCCCAAGTGGTGCGTTGGGGGAAGCCATGTCTAGCTACCAGGAGGGTAGGCTGACGAATGAGCTTCGGATTCTCCTTGCTCGGATTCAGCCGCGCGTCGAGTTGCTTTGTCGTGAAAACGACAAGTTAAAGGCGGCGCGTAGCCAGGAAGTGGCTCAGGCGCGGGCTATCCGGGAGGAGAACAGGAGACTTGCCGCCATTGCTGCGGAGAAGGAAAAGGCCTTCAAGGCCCTCGAGGTTGAAGTTCAGGCCCGGCTCGAGGCCCGTTCCAAGGCTACCCAAGCTGTTAACGAACAGCTTAGGTTGGCTAAGGAAACTGCGCGGAACGCGACCGAGAGGGCCACCAAAGCTGAAGCCATTGCTGAGCCTCTGCGCGCCGAGAATGAGGAGCTTAAAGCCAAACTAGAGAGGCTCCAGTAGGCTCATGATGCCTTGGCCATGGAAGATGCCAAGAAACTCCAAGAGCTCCTGGACCAGAAGGGTATGCTTGACCGCACTGAGCGTAAGCTGAAGGGCGTTGAAGAGGCTGCTGCTAAGGAAGTGTTGCTTGCCAACCTTAACAAAAATGAAGCCGAACGCGCCCGTGACCAAGCTCAAGCTGCCCTCCAGGAAGCTCTGATCACCAAGGAATGGCTTCTACGAGAAGCGTTGTCGCAGGTATGCGTAGCTTCATAATATCTTTACGCTTTTCTTTATACTTAGAAAAGTTTTTGATACATATATATATATATATATTTTTTTTGTAGGTTGTGCATCGGATCTTCACGAACACATCTTATGACGATGCCATGAGCGCAGCCCTCAACGCTTCCCATGAGGATGGGGAAAAGGCTGGTTTCCTGCTTGGTCTGGGGTTTGTTGAGAAGGGCATCCCGCCTTCCAACTTCCCTCTTTATGACGTGGATACTGAAGCTGCTTATGACCAGGCAGTGTGTTGGTGCATAGATGTCAGTAGTTCATATGTCAAATGTCTAATGTCTGTAATGAGCTGTAAAGGCGACGAGCTCAGAACGAAGAAGAGAAACGACAAAGACGATGATCCCAATGCATCGAAAGATGCAGGTGGTGAGCTGCCAAGAACTTCTGAAGCTCTTGGTACTTCCACAGCTGAGGGGGAGTCTACCGACGCGGCTGGTGGTGATGATGTGGTGTTGGTGGAAGATGACGTGATTGATGCCCTGAAAGAGCTGGACGATGATATGTTCAGCGATGATGTGTTGTTCGATGAAGATGTGCTGCCGAGTGATGTGATTGAGAAGATCGGTGAGCAGATTGTGATTGAAGATGGGATAGAAGAAGGGGAGATAGTAGAAGAAGGAGTTGAACACGAGATCCCTGATGTTGAGAAAGCCGACATGGGTGCTGAGATGGATGAGACTGAGTGGGAGGAGCAGCCTAGGTGGAAGGAAGGCTGTGCTCATTGGTTTATCAAGACCAAGAAGCCTGCTGTTCCAGCAATGTTCAAGAAAAGTTATAACATCAAAGGCTATGCTGAGTCGAAGAAGGGAATCATCTGTTGGATATATGATGAACAGATGAAGTTGTTTGTGGTGAAGCGATATGATGGTATTCAATACTTCAAGAGAATGTTGAGATCTCTCAATACGTTGCCGGAATGCGAGGTGAAGGATTTGGCCAGGTTGGGCCTGATAAATAGAAGTGACAACAATATGGCAAGAATGATTGAGAAGATCGTGTGGAAGGAAAGCGTAAAAGAGAAGAAGTTTGAACTATTAAAGCCACAGAAGGGAAAGCTCGTGGAGGATACAGAAAGGGGATTGAGAGCAGATGGCAAGCCATGGATGGTGATGAAGTACAAACCGATCCGATGCATCAAGGAGGTTCCAATGAAGAATATGCCTCAAGATGTGCTGAAGAATCTGAAATGGTGGTACGTTGATTGCCAGACTGCTGAAGCCGTGATGGAAGACGAAGATGAACAAGAAGTGCTGAGGGTGTACGACCCGATGCATCTTGTTAACTTATCGAAAGCTGATTTGCAAGTGTTGAATGAAAAGAAGATATTCTATATTCCTGCTTGGAAGGATGAAGCAAGGAAATATCAGCGAGTAGTCACGGTGTGTGTTAGAGAAGGAGTGCACGCATGAAGATACAGGATTACGAGACAAGAGCTGAAAGATCAAGATATGAAGCTACTGCCAAGGGGGAGTCTGTTGGTGCATAGATGTCAGTAGTTCATATGTCTAATGTCTGTAATCGAGTCTGTAATATTGTTTATGTATTTGTTTGAACAAGCGAAGTTGTTGACAAGTTCGCCTAGGCGAACTTGTTAACCAAGCGAAGTTGTTGACAAGTTCGCCTAGGCGAACTTTTTGAACGAGCGAAGTTATAGACAACTTCGCCTGAGGCGAAGTTGTCGTGTATTTAATAGGCTACCGGTCTATTGTTTAGGTGTTGATCGAGTTGGTTATTTACGTGTAATTCAGTAAGTCTATAGACGTGAGGTCGAGAGTCTGTAAGTAACACGGTTCGAGTTATCAATATAACGTGGTTTTGTTCGTATCGTGTTTGTGTGTTCGTGAGTTTATATTCTACGTCCGTAACGATCTACACAGGGATTCCGCACCTGTGTATATCGGGATATCTCGTGTGATCCGTCCAGGGAACCTACAATTGGTGTTAGAGCTTTTGCTCGATTGTGTGGTTCGGGATATTCTCGCGGGTGTAGAATTCGTCTCATTTCGGGTATTACCGGGACGAGTTTGTGGTGTTCTTGCTTATTCTAGGCTCCTACCAGTGTGTTTAAGCCTTTAAACCGTCAAAATCGTCGTTAAAATCCGATTTTCAGATCTGCAGAAAGTTTCAGTTCGTCAGGCGAAGTTGCTGTTCAACAGGCGAAGTTGCCGTCAGGATACGTAGGGTTTCAGCGAAGATATAAGGAGAAGCGAAGTTATTCACAACTTTGCATACCTCCTCAACTTCGCCTAACTCAGCGAAGTTCTTCTCAAGTTCGCCTAGTTCAGCGAAGTTCTCTTCAAGTTCGCTTACTTTCTAAGTTCGCTTATCCTAAGCGAAGTTATTCTCAACTTCGCCCAGTCACGCGAATTTAAGAAGAATCCAGCGAAGTTATTACTTAAGCGAAGTTATCCTTAACTTCGCCTACAGTACTGTTTCGAAGAAATTTTTTTTAACTTCGCCCTTTTCAGAATTTTTCGGGTTTCTTAGTCTTCAAGAAGGATGTCATCGATCAACATTTCAGAGCTTGTCAAGATGGAAGTTGAAGCGGGGTCAGCTACAAAGGCCCCAAGGTTGCTGAAGGGAACCGATTTTGTCGCATGGAAGGATCGGTTCATACAATACGTTAAGTACCAGGATGCGAAGATGTGGGTATGCATCCAAGATGGATATATTCCACCAATCATGGAGTATGAGGGTCGAGACCAAATCAAGAAATACAGTAAAATGGAAGAGGAGGAGAAGAAGATGTATGAAGCCGAAAGCAAGGCTCATGCTGCAATCACAATGGCTCTTCCACAGGAGATCCTCCATACATTCAGAAAGTATACATCAGCTAGAGAGCTTTGGGAAGCTCTTGAGAGCAGATTCGAAGGAAATGTAGGCATTCGGGCTTCAAAGATAAAGTTGCTCAAGACTCAATTTTCAGTCTTTAAGTACTTAAAGAACGAATCTCTTGATGATATTATCACTCGATATTATCATCTAATGACTGAACTGAGTAACTACTCCATTTCCTACCGAGAAGAAGAGATTGTGGAAAAACTTCTCGATGCTCTCCCACCAAAATGGGAGATGTATACTGTGCTAATGAGGGAAGACAAGGACTTCCCTACTTATGATCTTGAAACCACTGTCAACAAGCTCAGAACTTTTGAGCTTAATATGGTAAGAAAAGAAACATCTATGGATCAGGTTCAAGATCCAGGCATGTACGGTGCTAAAGTAAACTCCAATACAAGTTCAAAGACTGATTCTGCCGCCTACTACTCGAAGGGCGAGTCGGGTGCCAATTCTTCACAGGAGGGGCAAGTGTCAGTAAACTCAAATGGGGATGTTTGCTTTGTTGCGGGTGGATCAAGTGGTACTCAACAGACAGCAAGCAAGATTAGTGGATCTTCAAGTTCCTCAAGCAATAATTACTCTAAGATGCCAATGAGCGTCAAATCTGCTGAAGAGCAGTTTGGCCTCTATGCTTCATTTATTGCTTCATATGAAAACTATATTCAAGGAAAGGTGGTTGATCCAGCGATGCTAGATGAAGACTATGACCAGATCGATGCTGATGATCTGGAGGAAATGGATTTACAATGGCAGATGGCCATGATTGTGAGGAGAGTGAAGAAGTTCATGAGAAAGACGGGGAGAAAGTTTGTTGGTGGCAGGCCAGGGTTCGACAAGTCTAAGGTGAGGTGCTATAACTGTCAACAAAACGGGCACTTTGCCAAAGATTGCAGAAACGAGAGAGTTGAACGTGGTCAAGGCCGGTCTGCACAGCACACTGGGAATAATAAGGAAATCAATGCCATGTTGTCCAGAGAAGCAGGTGAATACAACTGGAACCTGCATTTGAATGAAACTAGTGAACAAGCAAATATGGCTAAGGTTGAGAATGAAGAATGTGAGAAGACTACCGGAGAAGAGAAAGCTACTGGTAAGGAAAAAGCTTTCATGACAGATAACAATGATCAAATCTCCGAGGTAAGTTCTAAATCTTTTTGTACTAAATGTGAGAATTTGTCTGAGCAACTTGCTACCATAACTGATCAGTATGTTCGTTTAGATGCTGAATTTAAAACTCTTAAAGAAGATCATCACTTTACAAAAGCAAGAGAAAACAGTTACAAAGTTAAAATTAAAGCGTGTGAAAAGGATGTTAAAAGCTTAAAAACTAAACTTGCTGAAAAAATTGAAGTTATTGATCTTAGTTATGAGGTTTTAGAAGAAAAGACTAAACTGATTGCTGAACGAGAAAAGCAGATTGCTGACCACCAGGTGAAAGTCGTGGAACTGAACCGAAAACTTGAACAGTTCCGAAATTCCTCAGCTATTCTTGATCACCTTGTTAGTGATCAAGGTACCTCTACAAAGAGAGGAGGAATTGGTTATCACGAGGTTCCACCACCTTATAACCATAATTACACTTTTAACCCTAGTGTTCAGAAATCTGTTGAATTTGAAGTTCCTCAGACAGTTCCAATCAAGGTTACGAGTTCAGAACCAAGTGTTAGTAGTGGCGAAACGAGTTCGCCTGTTTCAAGTGTGAATATTTCTGTTACGAGTCCAGTCTCATCGGATTCGGATAAGTTGTCCGAATCGGGTAAGACAAAAGAGAAGGTAGTGTTACCCACTGGTGGAGAAAAAGATAAAACTTCTAAAAAGAGTACTCCACTCAACCCGTACGTCCCACCGTATGTGAGACGAACGGCCGGTAACACAACCTCAACATCCAAAACAACCTTTGAAAAGAAAATGGAACATAGGTGTTGTTTTAGATGTAATAAGTTAGGACATCTTGTTGCAGATTGTCCTCTGACGCCGAAATTCAGAGGCGTGAGGCCTATTAAAACTGAGCATAAGTCTACTGGTAATTTTAATACTGTTAAAAATGAAAACCCTTTAAAGTTCCGAAATGTAACTAATTCAGGTTTTCACAGAAACAAACCTCAGTTTAACAATGCTAATAACCAAACCACAAGATATAATACTTTCAATGTACATAGGTTTGGAAGGCCTCACACTCAATTTCCAAGGAGATTTCCTAATAGGACTGACAGGAATTATACAAATGCTAACTTTGGAAAGCAGAAGTACGGGATATATAGATCCAAGACCAATTGGTCTTGGGTCCCTAGATTCTAATCATTTGCTTTATTGTGCAGGAACAGTTGAACAGGGCTGCCCACAGTCTTTGGATTGTAGATAGCGGCTGTTCCCGGCACATGACGGGCAACAAATACTTGTTGCACGACTTAAAACCTGTTCAAGGAGCGAGAGTTAGTTTTGCTGGTGAAAGTGGAGGAAGAATTACTGGAAAAGGAACGGTGTCCAACGGGAAAATAACTCTTGAAAATGTTAACTTTGTAGAAGAGTTGAAGCACAATCTGCTGAGTGTGTCGCAGATTTGTGATAAGGATTACACTGTCCATTTCACGAAGAATGAGGCGATCGTGTTGAAGCCTGGTTTTCAGATACCAGACGAGTGGATAGTGACGAAAGCTCCACGTGATACAAATACTTATGTGATGGATATGAGGTCTACTGAAATGGCCACAGGAGAATCATGTTTAATGACGAAAGCAAGCGAATCGGAATCCGAACTATGGCACAGGAGGATGGGGCACATTCATCTTCGGAAGATGAACCACATTGTCAGGAATGGACTTGTGATGGGTGTTCCCTTGAAAAGTTTTAACTTTGAAGACAAATGTATTGCATGCAAGAAGGGAAAGCAACACAAGAAATCCCATCTCACCAAGAAGGTCAACTCTATTGCCAGTACTCTAGAACTGCTTCACATGGATCTCTTCGGTCCAGTGAATGTACAAAGTCTAGGAGGTACTTCTTACTGCTTGGTGATCACTGATGACTACTCACGATATTCGTGGGTATATTTTCTGAAATCGAAAGATGAGACGGCTCAAATGGTGAAGAATTTGATTACGAAAGTTGAGAACGTCATGAGTAAAACAGTTAAGTTCATCAGAAGTGACAATGGGACGGAGTTCAAGAACTTTGAAATGGAGATCTTCTGTCTTCAGAAAGGAATTGAACATCAATACAGCGCTCCGTATACTCCGCAACAGAATGGAGTGGCTGAAAGGAAGAACCGAACTTTAATTGAAGGAGCCAGAACTATGCTGGCAGATTCGAAGCTTCCTGTGATGTTCTGGGCTGAAGCAGTCGCTACAGCCTGCTATGTTCTGAATAGAGTGTTAACCGTTAAGAGACTTGGTAAAACGTGTTACGAGCTTATGCATGGAAGAAAGCCCAACTTGAGTGGTCTTGAACCATTCGGGTCCCCTTGTTCGATCTTGAAGAAAAATTCTAAATTTGGGGAAGTAGCCGATGAAGGAATATTAGTCGGTTATGTTGTTGGTACTCCCAACAGACGTGTCTTCAATACTTCGACTTGCAAGGTGGAGGTGGTGTGTAACACTGACATCACAAGTTACCAACCGCCAAAACCTAGCAATGGACCTGCTGAGCTTTTCGACTATGTTAAGCTTTTTAAGTCGTTTAACGTACCGGATTTGGAGATTTCTGAAGAAGAAGAAAGAGCTGCGACGAAGATGATACTCGATGAGGAAGAAAATCTATTGCAAAGACAGCTGATTGAAAAATGTCAACCTTCCTCATCAAACACTATCGGTACCCCTGCTGCCTCAACTGAAGAAGAATTTATCAATCCATTTCACTCTCAGCATGAAACAACCATTGATGAGATCTCTTCTAATTTGGAAGATAATTTGCATGTCGGTTCTGTTCCGACCACGAGAATTCATAAAGATCACCCTTTGGATAATGTGATCGGTGATGTGTCCTCAGGTGTACAAACGAGAAGTAGCTTGAATGAACATACATGTGTTTATACAAGCATTAAGGAGACAGGAATAATCGATGAATGCCTGTATACCTGCTTTATAAGCCAGATTGAACCGAAGAATTATCAAATGGCTTTAAAGGACAGCTCGTGGGTCGAAGCCATGCAAGAAGAGTTGGCTCAATTCGAGAAGATGGAAGTTTGGACTTTGGTTGAAAAACCAAAGAATGTGCATGCGATAGGCACAAAATGGGTGTTCAAGTGCAAGAGAGATGATAAGGGGATTATTATAAGAAACAAGGCGAGGCTGGTCGTTAAAGGTTTTAATCAACAAGAGGGGATTGATTATAACGAAGTGTTCGCTCCTGTCGCCAGGTTGGAAGCCATAAGATTGTTTTTGGCGTTTGCTGCTCATGAAAAGATGAAGGTGTTTCAGCTAGATGTGAAGAGTGCGTTTTTAAATGGGAAAGTTGATGAGGTTGTGTATGTTGAGCAACCTCCGGGTTTTCCAGACCCTGACTATCCAGATCACGTGTACAGGTTGAGCAAGGCGTTGTATGGATTACATCAGGCACCTCGTGCCTGGTATGCAACTTTATCGGATTACTTGCTCGAGAATGGTTTTGAAAGAGGGAAAATTGATAGCACGTTGTTCTTCAAAAGAGATGGAAGCGACATCCTGCTGGTACAAGTCTACGTGGATGACATTATATTTGCTGCATCAAAAGTCTCCATGTGTCAGGAGTTTGAAGCCGTCATGAAGAAAAGGTTTGAAATGAGTGCTATGGGTGAACTAACTTTCTTTCTAGGATTGCAGGTTGATCAGAGGAAGGACGGGATGTTCATTCATCAGACGAAGTATGTTCATGATGTGCTCAAGTGCTTCAAGATGGAGGACAGTTCTCCATATGATACTCCAATCTGCGTCAATCACAAATTGGGTGCTGAAGTAGACGGTGATGCAGATGTGGACCCAACTCAATATCGGGCAATAATAGGTTCTTTAATGTACTTAACTGCATCTAGGCCTGATATAATGTTTGTTGTTTGTCTTTGTGCACGTTTTCAGGCAAATCCAAAAGAATCTCATTTGAAAGGTGCAAAGAGGATACTGCGGTATCTCAAGGGCAAGCCGAAGCTGGGGTTGTGGTACCCGAGAGGAGGAGACTTGGAACTGGTCGCTTACACAGACTCTGATTATGGCGGGTGCAATCAGAGTCGGAAGTCAACAACTGGAGGATGTCAGTTTCTTGGTGGCAGATTGGTGTCGTGGCAGTGCAAGAAGCAGACTTCAGTCGCAATTTCAACCTGTGAAGCAGAATACAAGGCAGCATCCAACTGCTGCTCTCAGGTTCTTTGGATTCAACAACAATTGCGCGACTATGGTCTGAATTTCTTACCTACTACTATTTGCATTGATAACACAGCTGCTATCTCAGTAACTAACAATCCCGTGAAACATAGTAAAACTAAACACATTGACATACGTCATCATTTCATACGGGATTGTGCTGAGAAGAAACTGATAATACTTGAAAAGGTGGATACGCTCGATAATTTCGCTGATTTATACACTAAAGCGTTTGACAAATCCAGATTTCAAAACCTTATTGAACTAAATGGGATGATCAATCCCGAGTAACCATGCTTTTCTTGTGGTATATTTAAAAAAAAAAAAAAAAAAAAAAAAACGTCACTAATCGCTTAAAAGTATGTCGGTTACATTAGTTTGAAGGACATGTCTTCGGATATGTTTTGGTCCTCATTTTCTACTTGTAAATTTTGAGGATAGCCATTAACCAGATTACTGACAGTGACCGGGGCGGTTTATGATGAGTTTTTCGTTCTTTTGCTTAAAATTAGTCGATCATACTTAGTTAGAAGGACACATACCAGTATGTGGTCGGTCCAGCTGATCCATTGGATCTTCGGGATAGCCGTTTACCTGAAGACTTTGTTTTGGTCGGGGCGATTAATGTTAAAAAAATTTTATGGGAAATGAAATTATTTTTCAAGTCTGTTACTTCGTAAGAAGTTCGTTAGCTATGTTAAACGGAAAATTGATCCAACCTTGGAAAATGATAGATATACTAATTCTGCGTGCTTAGCTAGTGAAGTTATTAGGCTTAAAAGGCTTTAGGACTATCATTGTATGTCATGGTAACTTTTAATGGTGCGTAAAAGTAGACGTGATACAAACTAAATCTACTTGATTTTACGTGGAAACTCCTTAAGAGTTTTGCGTGTCTTCATATATATCTTTTCGAATGATAGGCAGAAAAGCGATTACCCAGTCATACACGAGCCCATGTGTGTCCTGATTCCCGTGAAGATAGCGTTTCAAGATACTGCAGTGATCCAGATTCGGGACTTGCAGTTAAATTTCTACTTTGAAGTCTATGTTTGTTTAAAAAAAAAAAAAAAAATTTGGAGTTATTGAAACATTTTAGAGATGACGAAATATCAAGACTTCTCAATCTTAGAGTAAGAAGAAGAACGGGAACCAGAAGAAGAGTACTTACATGTTTAATCAGACACTATGGGTCGAAGTCAATTCGGGGTGACTTGGGGAAAGCCAAATACGCTTTGAGGATAGATAGGAGGCATCAATATTTCTGAGTTGTTGCCCACTTAAATTTTGAGGCATAATTGAACCTAACTCGTATCACAGAAACGATGAAAACCATCTTAAGTTATACCTGCTTACAATCTGTCTCTATATGTCATAATACAGCTAAACACGGATCTATGTGACAGTCACGTATTTAGTATGATTCCTGTTCGGATCTTTTCTAAAACGTAGCAGTCCCTATCGAGACTGAAATTCGATCCCTTATACTTTAAATTTTTTAAGTTTTTGTACTTAGATAGTTTTATGATTTATTAACTGGTTACTTAGAATTGATCATGTCATTTATTTCTTCTAGGAAAGTTTTATAACTTAATTGGAAAATTGTTAAAATTATAAGGTTTGATTTTGTAAATATATAGGCGATGTTGTTGAACAGGCGAAGTTGTGGTTAACTTCGCCTAGGCGAAGTTATCCGTAACTTCGCCTGTATAACTCCGCCCATATATAAGGATTATCAACAGTCAAACTGTTCATTAATATCAGCGAACTTACATCCACATTCAAACTGTTCTTCCTGCGAACTTGTTATTAACCTCGATTACGTGTTATTTATTCCGATTTTCACACCGATCAAAGGTTCGAGATATTGTTTTATCATATATTACAAGTTCTTTCATGCTAATCAAGGGTCGTTTCGACCCGGTTATTAACCTCGAACCATCGGTTTTGAAACCGATCTTCATAACTGGTGTTTTTACGTGTTGAACACTATACTGATCGTCAACATGTCCTTATAACTTGTGGTTAACAGTACTTAATCGTCTAAAACTAGCCGAATCATCAACTGCACGTTGTTCCATAACCTCACTGTCGCCGATTCAGATTCAGGCGAAGTTAGGGTTTAGGCGAAGTTATCCGTAACTTCGCCCGAAGCTTAAGTTCGCCTGAGGCGAAGTTATCCGTAACTTCGCCCGAAGCTTAAGTTCGCCTGAGGCGAAGTTATCCGTAACTTCGCCTGGAACTTAAATTCGCCTGAGGCGATGTTGTGATGAGGCGAAGTTAACATCAACTTCGCCTAAGATCATTTTACTTAATATTAATTATACGAACTTAAAGCTGAAGCGAAGTTGTTCCCAACTTCGCCTCAACTTTAACTTCGCCTATACAGAGTTTATCACAACTTCGCTCATGGTAACAAAGCGAACTTGTGCTATGTCTTTGTGTCGTTCTAACTTGGTTAGTTTGTTGCAGATATGGCTGCGATAGCTGGTGCTGGTGGTGCAGGAGGAGACGATGGGGATAACCAACGTCAATTCTTCCCGGGTCACAACATGTACATTACACTTGACCCGGAAGCGAGCGGCGTTGACGACTATCGCGAGATTATCACTTTCCTCCTGCGCTCGAGGATTTTTCATGCGATAACAAACACACTGCCGATATCTCTGCCGAATATCGAAGACTTCTGGCAGACAGTCGAATACGACTGTCGTATTGAGCCCCCGGTGATGCGAGCAACGGTGAACAATCAACAGGTTCAGTTCAATTCTGAACAGATCCGGGTGGCGTTACGATTCGGTGAAGAGACTAGGGATGACCCTACTGAGTTCGTAGCTGCGTTTCGTGATGGAGCGTTTCTTCGAATGGGCTACTCTGGTCCATTAGGAGATACCCAGAGGAGGAAGGGTTTCCTTCTAGATCAGTGGCGCTTCCTCATGCACGTTATGATCGTTTGCATGTCTGGGAGGAAGGCGGGCACTGATGGTATGGGTGCGACCATGCAGTCTGCAATGACTGCACTGACCTATAACAAACGTTATAGCTTCAGTCAAATGGTCTTTTACGAGATAGACAGACAAAGAAGGGCGATGTCTCGGGAGCGGTTCATTATGTACCCACGTTTTATCCAAATGATATTGAACCATGTGGCTCCGAGTCTACCTCAGAGACGCCCGATCAGATACGTCGAATCAGTGAGAAAACGTATCTTTGCACATGCCGCACGTCGAGTGCGAGGAGCAACCCTGAACGTCGTCCCAGGCATACTCCACTGTTTGGGTTTTTAATCAACCCAGAGTATGTTCCTGCTGGTGGGGACGAGTTCAGAGATCCTCAACCGCGACAGGCAAGAGCAACTCAAGCTGTTCCTGCTCCTGCTGTGCCTGTTGTGTCTGCTGCTGAGGATATTGATCTTGACGCTGTTTTTGGAGGTCAAGGTTATTTTGATATGGATCACGTTGAAGAGGTGTAGGTCTCGGCTGCACAAGGTTTGGGTGTGAGTATGACTAGAGCAGCTACGTCGATGGCTGACTCCGATTTGGATGAGATTATGAATGAGAGGAGACGGTTGATGGTGTCTCGAGAAAGAACGATAGGGAAGAGGAAGAGAACGGAAGATGATGATGAGTCGGAAGAGGAAGAAGACATACATAAGCTGATAAGAAGATCAAGACGGGAGAGGACAGGTGCTGGCATGGGAGCTGGAGAGACTTCTAGGACTGTACGTTTTGCTCCGGCCGCACTGTCTGGTATGTCCATTGTTCCTTCTTCTGTACAGGTGACAAGTACAAGCGCTGCGGATGTTCCCGTGGTGGCTACATAAACGGCTGGCACTCCATCCATCATTGCTCTCCAGACGTCGACTCCGGAGATCGTGTTACTACCACCTCCAACGCTTACTCAGTCGGTGGTAGCTGCACAATTTGTAGAGTCAACGGTCGTTACTGCTGCAGGGTTATCAGGTATGGTACCACCTGCGGTTACGCCTGCTTCTGGAGTCTCGCCTTCGCCTATGTCAGACTCAGAGAGGATAGCTTCACTAGAGCGGATCGTGGCAGAGCAGTCGAAGACTATTCAAAGCCTAGTGGAAGCAAATCAACTACAGTCATCCCTCCTGGTTGAGCACGGGAAGATTATAGATGCCTTGAAGGAGTTCTTGGCATCTCAGGGGGAGATGAGCTGTAAAGGCGACGAGCTCAGAACGAAGAAGAGAAACGACAAAGACGATGATCCCAATGCATCGAAAGATGCAGGTGGTGAGCTGCCAAGAACTTCTGAAGCTCTTGGTACTTCCACAGCTGAGGGGGAGTCTACCGACGCGGCTGGTGGTGATGATGTGGTGTTGGTGGAAGATGACGTGATTGATGCCCTGAAAGAGCTGGACGATGATATGTTCAGCGATGATGTGTTGTTCGATGAAGATGTGCTGCCGAGTGATGTGATTGAGAAGATCGGTGAGCAGATTGTGATTGAAGATGGGATAGAAGAAGGGGAGATAGTAGAAGAAGGAGTTGAACACGAGATCCCTGATGTTGAGAAAGCCGACATGGGTGCTGAGATGGATGAGACTGAGTGGGAGGAGCAGCCTAGGTGGAAGGAAGGCTGTGCTCATTGGTTTATCAAGACCAAGAAGCCTGCTGTTCCAGCAATGTTCAAGAAAAGTTATAACATCAAAGGCTATGCTGAGTCGAAGAAGGGAATCATCTGTTGGATATATGATGAACAGATGAAGTTGTTTGTGGTGAAGCGATATGATGGTATTCAATACTTCAAGAGAATGTTGAGATCTCTCAATACGTTGCCGGAATGCGAGGTGAAGGATTTGGCCAGGTTGGGCCTGATAAATAGAAGTGACAACAATATGGCAAGAATGATTGAGAAGATCGTGTGGAAGGAAAGCGTACAAGAGAAGAAGTTTGAACTATTAAAGCCACAGAAGGGAAAGCTCGTGGAGGATACAGAAAGGGGATTGAGAGCAGATGGCAAGCCATGGATGGTGATGAAGTACAAACCGATCCGATGCATCAAGGAGGTTCCAATGAAGAATATGCCTCAAGATGTGTTGAAGAATCTGAAATGGTGGTACGTTGATTGCCAGACTGCTGAAGCCGTGATGGAAGACGAAGATGAACAAGAAGTGCTGAGGGTGTACGACCCGATGCATCTTGTTAACTTATCGAAAGCTGATTTGCAAGTGTTGAATGAAAAGAAGATATTCTATATTCCTGCTTGGAATGATGAAGCAAGGAAATATCAGTGAGTAGTCACGGTGTGTGTTAGAGAAGGAGTGCACGCATGAAGATATAGGATTACGAGACAAGAGCTGAAAGATCAAGATATGAAGCTACTGCCAAGGGGGAGTCTGTTGGTGCATAGATGTCAGTAGTTCATATGTCTAATGTCTGTAATCGAGTCGGTGATATTGTTTATGTATTTGTTTGAACAAGCGAAGTTGTTGACAAGTTCGCCTAGGCGAACTTGTTAACCAAGCGAAGTTGTTGACAAGTTCGCCTAGGCGAACTTGTTGAACGAGCGAAGTTATAGACAACTTCGCCTGAGGCGAAGTTGTCGTGTATTTAATAGGCTACGGGTCTATTGTTTAGGTGTTGATCGAGTTGGTTATTTACGTGTAATTCAGTAAGTCTATAGACGTGAGGTCGAGAGTCTGTAAGTAACACGGTTCGAGTTATCAATATAACGTGGTTTTGTTCGTATCGTGTTTGTGTGTTCGTGAGTTTATATTCTACGTCCGTAACGATCTACACAGGGATTCCGCACCTGTGTATATCGGGATATCTCGTGTGATCCGTCCAGGGAACCTACACAGTGAATCAGTATGCTGCCTTCCCGCATCCGGTGGTGGGGAAGGTGAACGAGATTGCTGCTGCTGATGATGGGCTAGCTATTCTAAAGGCTTTCCTTGAACCGCCACACTCAACTGATGGTGCGGGTTCAAGCGGTAGTGGTCCTGAAGCTTGATCCTTCAGATCCCTTCCCACTGTTAGAGTAGATTTATATTTTTGTATGCGGGTATATGCCCAGCAATTCTTGTAATATTTGAATTTTGATGGAATATAAATTATTTGTTAATGCCTTGCCTTGTAAACCTTATATGTTTTGTTTCACGCATATTTTAGTTTAACTTAGCAATTTCTTGAGTACTTTGGATAAGTTAATCTTTCAACGTGGCAGATAATAGGTTAAAGTTTTGCTTCCTCTTTCGTGATTGTGCAGGTAAGACCGTCACTTTCACTTAGTAGGATGGCTAAACTTTACCTATATCTGACCTGCGTGAAGGTTTTTCTCATCTTTTTCTTAGAAATTTTTACCGTTTTTATGCTTATGCGGGTTTTGCCGCCTTTCACACGCAACGACTTACTTCTTTTCACACTTACTTATGCGGTGAATACCGGCATATCAGTGTGGAAAGTTCATAAGTATAAAGGTAAGGCTATCAACACAATGTGATAAAGGAGAATCATTTCCATTAGAAGTGGCCCTAGGCCTTTTCTTTACAAGTTTGGAATTGATCTACATGTAACATTTGCGTAATTGAGCTCCATTCCATGTTCTTGGGATGGGGGTGCCATCGAGCCTTTCGAGCCGGTATGCGCCCTTTCCCAAAACTTCTTTGATAATGTATGGTCCTTCCCAGACCGGGGCCAGCTTTCCTGGGCGCTCTTGGTTCGAAGCCTCGTTGTTACGCAATATGTAGTCTCCTACATTGAAGTTGCAGAGTTTTACCCGCGTGTTGTAGTATTTTTGCATTTGTCGCTTGTAATTCTCTTCACGCGCTGCGGCTAAGTCTCTGCGTTCTTCGGTTAGCATAAGGTCTAACCGTCTTTCTGCATCATTGTCTTCTGGCTGAATCAAGACCCTTGGTGAGGGTAGACCAATTTCGACCGGGACCATGGCTTCAGTGCCATAAGTGAGGCTGAACGGGGTTTCTCCCGTACTTGCCTTTTTCAGCGTTCTGTTTGCCCAAAGGACGTGTGGAACTTCGTCCACCCAGCCGGATCTGTGTTCCAATAGTCTTTTCTTTATGCCGTCGACGATGCTCTTATTTTCTCTTTCCACCTCACCATTACCCTGCTGGTGCGCCACTGAGGTAAAGGTGTGGGTGATTTGAAGTTCTTCCAGCCACTTTTGTAGCTTCTTGTCAGCAAAGTTGGTGCCGTTATCGCTCACCAAATTCTGTGGAAGTCCAAAACGACAAATAATAAATTCCCAAATAAATTTTTTGATATGTTTTGCGGTTGTTTGGGCTAAGGGTTTTGCTTCTATCCACTTGGTGAAGTAGTCGATGGCTACCACTAGAAACTGAACGTTCCCTGCTGCTGTGGGAAATGGGCCTGTCACATCGATGGCCCACTTCTGAAATGGCCATGAAGAGGTGACTGGAACAAGTTCATTCTTCGGGCGATGCGTGTTGGGTGCGTAGAGTTGGCAAGACCTACACTTTCTGATGTATGCCAGCGCATCCCTATGCATTCCCGGCCAAAAGTATCCCGCGTTGTTTAGCTTAGCTACAACAGCGCGTGGACCTGCGTGTACTCCACAGATGCCTTCGTGCACTTCCCTTAGGAGGTAGCCAGCATCTTGGTTGTCTACGCATCTTAGGAGTGGGCCAAGAAAATTACGTCTGTAAAGGATGTCATCGATGAGTTGATAGTTAAGTGCTTTACAGCGTATTTTTCTTGCCTGTGTTTTTGACTCTTGTAGTATACCCGCCGCAAGGTAATTTATTATTGGTGTCATCCATGTTTCTGTGCCGGTTTGGATGACACAGATTTCCTTGTGCGGGACTGATGGTGCTCCAAGGAGTTCAATGCGGATGTCCTTTCCCAAGTGGGTGAAGGCTAATGATGCAAGCTTGCTTAACGCATCCGCATATTTGTTTTCGCTACGCTTGACGTGTATGACTTTACAATCGTTAAAATCGCGCATAAGGGTTTTTGCTTGTGCGAGGTACAGGGCCATTGTGTCGTTCACTGCCGTGTACGTCCCGTTTATTTGGTTGGCTACTAACATGGAATCCACGTGGGCTTCCAAGTTTTTCACTCCCATCTTACGCGCAATTCTCAGCCCGGCCAAGAATGCTTCATACTCTGCTTCGTTATTCGTACTTGGAAAATCCAGTCGAATAGCGTAAGTGTATTCTTGGCCTGCTGGGTTGGTTAGTTTCAACCCTGCGCCTGAACCCTCGTTGTTGGCTGCTCCATCAGTGTAGAGTCGCCAGATAACGTCGATGTCCTGTGCTGGAGAGGGTTGAGCCTCCTCCTGGCACTCTTTCTCTCGCGAAGCGGGGACTTCTGCAATAAAGTCGGCCAAGACCTGGCCTTTTATGGCTGGTCTCGGCTTGTACTTTATCGCATATTCTCCCAATTCTATCGCCCATTTGGCTAGGCGTCCTGACAATTCGAGTTTGCCTAGAACGTTTGCAAGTTTGAAGTTGGTGATAATGGTGATTGGGTGACCTTGGAAATATCGTCTTAGCCTGCGTGAAGCCTGTACAAGTGCTAAGACTAATTTTTCCAGGGTAGAGTACCGGGTTTCTACGTCTGTTAGGATACGGCTAACATAGTAGATTGGCATCTGGATGCCTTTCCGCTCTACTAGCAGGACTGCCCCGGTTGCTCTATCTGTGGCGGAAAGGTATAGGATTAATTCATCCCCCGCTTCTGGTGCTGTGAGCGTTGGGAGTTCGATCAAGCGTGACCGAATTTCCTGAAAAGCTGCTTCCGCTTCTGGTGTCCAGCGGAAGTGCGTTTTCTTTAAACAGTTTCTCAATGTTGACACGAATGGGAACGACCTATCCTCATGGTTTGCCAAAAAGCAGTTAAGTGCGACTAGTCGTCCGTTCAGTGTCTGAGCTTGCTTGATGGTAGTAGGTGATTCCATTTTGATAATGGCTTCGACCTTTTCAGGGTTCGCTCTGAAGCCATCTTTAGTAACAATGACTCCTAAGAACTTCCCTTCTTCCATCCCAAAGGAACACTTGCTCGGATTGAGCTTCATGTTTATCTTTCTGAGCGTGTTGAAAGTTTCTTCGATGTCTTTCAACATCGCTTCTGGCTCAGGGCTTTTGATGACCAAGTCATCCATGTATACTTCCAAGTTCCTCCCAATTTGGGCATGAAACTCTTTGTCCATCTGGCGTTGGTATGTGGACCCGGCATTCTTAAGTCCGAATAGCATCATTTGATAACAAAATGTGCCATCGGGCGTCCGAAATGCGGTTTTGTCCTGATCGTCAACGGCCATGTGGATTTGATGGTACCCCTTATACGCATCAAGGAAGCATTTAAGGCGAAACGGTGCTAACGAATCTACCTTAAGGTCAATTTCGGGTAACGGGTAACAATCTTTGGGGCATGCTTTGTTTAGGTCTTTGAAATCTATGCACATGCGCCATTGTTTGTTAGATTTCGGTACCATGACGGGATTTGCAACCCATGTTTGATATCTGCTAACGCGTACGATGCCCGCGTCAAGGAGTTCCTTGACTTGGGATCTACACGCGTTAGCTTGTTCCGCCCCCATTACTCTGCGCTTTTGTACGACTGGCGTAAAAGCCGGGTCACACTTGAGCTTATGCTCTGCCTTACTTCGAGGTACACCAGTCATGTCAGCTGGTGTCCACGCGAAGATGTCAGCGTTTTTCTGTAGTAAGCGTTTGAGTAAGGTGCGCGTAGGATCAGTGATTGTTGGGTCGATGGTAACAGCCTGATCAGGGTATTTGCCATTGAAGGCCCATTCTTCTGGTTCGGTGATGGTTGGTTTAGCCATCTTTGGTTTGGGTTTAGATGAGACAGATGCGATGCATACCTGGGGAATACCGGTGATCATCGCTACACCCTCAGCTGTTGGCCATCCCATCATGCCATGGACTGAAGATACCACGGCATTGAATCTTGCCATCCCGTCTCTCCCGAAGAGAATGTCGTATGTGTGGTGTGGCTTCCTCATTACGACAAAGTCCACGTCTTCTGTGAGGGAGTGTTTCCCGTCCGTGAGAATGACGGGGAAAGATAGGATACCCGGGGGGTGTTTGTGCTGCCGTCAAACCCTTCCATCGAGGCGTAGACCGTTTCCAGGCGTTCCTTGTCTTCGTCGTCTAGCTTGTCGAAGAACTGCCTGTACATAACCGTTGACGAGGCGCCGTTGTCAGCAAGAGTGCGGGAAGTGATGTAGTGCCCCAGTTGGCTTTTGATGACGATAGGGCCTTCTTTGCTGGGTCCTCCTGGCACTCGCGAAAGCGCACCTCAGCTTCCTTCCATGCGCATGGTTCTGTCGTTCGTCTTTTTCTTCCTCTGACGTTACTATGAACCATGTGGATGCTGATGTCAACGGGCTTTCGTCCGTTGCCTTTGTATCGGTTATCATTCCTCCCTCCATTCTTGATTGATGCCACAAGGTGTGTAAGTTTTCCATCCTTGACAAATGTTTCAACAATATCCTTCAAGGATGTACACTCCTCAGTGGTGTGACCCTTTGTCCCGTGGAAGTCACAGGATTTGCTCTGATCCGCGTTATGTCGTTACCGGATCATTGGAGCTTTTAGCCATGGGAGTTTTTCGGTGGCAAATATCTTCGTGACGCTTTTGGTGAGTGGCGTCCACCGGGGTTTCGGCTTGATGGGTGCGTGTTATCCCTTCCGCCTACTAGAGGGCGAGAGCTGGATGAGGTGTCAAAGTTTACCCTTGACTGCCAAATACCTAGCTTCCTCTTTTTGTTTTGCCGGGCGGTCCGGACATTGTTTTCTCTAGTCCTCTGCGTGTAGAGGTTTGTACTCTGGGGAAGATTCCTACCCAATTGCTTCTCCGTTTCGGCAAAGCGCTTGGCCGCCGTCATGATGGCATCCCATGTGGATGGCATGCCGTCTTTACCCGTCAACGTGCGGATAAGCTCTGGGTATTCGGCGCCCTGGATGAAGGCGGCGCGAACAAGATCTTCGCTTATGGTGCCCAGGCTCAGCTTCTTCGAGTTGAAGCGAGTGATGAAGTTTAGTAAAGATTCATCCTCCTCTCTAACGCAGTTGAGGATCGTCAACTGCTCTTCAGTATATTTCCTCTGTTGACTGAAGTGCTGGCTGAACTTGTGTAGGAAGTCCGCCCAATCATAGATGTGGTGGACCGGTAAATGGTCAAACCACGCTCTGGCTGCCCCAACAACCGTCATTTGGAACATGTAACACCACGTGGGTTCCGTCCAATTGCTGACGGTTGCCCCCGCTATGAATCTGTTCAAATGATCGTCTGGGTCAGATATACCATCATATGTGCCTATGTTGGACATTTGTTTGGCACTTTTCGGGGCAATTGCTTCCGCAATGTCCCTTGCAAATTTGGACGTTCCCGCATTTGCAACAGTTGGTCTGAAGGTTTTAGAGAAGTCACGTGGGTTTCCACCCGCGTTTTTTGGTTTAAAGGTTTCTCCAAAATTTCTTCTGTGGAAATCTGCTTGTTTACGCTTCCCTTTCGCCCTATGGCGCTGGTTTGCGTCACTGTCAGAATCTTCCCAATCTTTATCATACTCGCACTCATTACTCATGTTGAGCTGTTGTCGAGTGCTTCCGAATTCGTCAGCCTGTTGGAGTGAACGTAAGCGTTCATCCAACTCAGCTTGGAATTCCTTCTGACGTGCTTCCGCCCACGCTTTAACTTGATCAAGTGTTTGGCGGGGGAGCCTCGTCTGTTGTCTCTCCAACTGGGTATCGGTGAATCCCAGGGGAGGATTATTTACTGCACTTGCCCCGGCTTGGGTAACCGGGGTAGTGTTCGTAAAAATTGTGTACTCGCCGGTGTTCCCCCCAGTAGCTGGGGTTGTGGTTACCGGAGTTTCTTGGTCACTCGTTGGCCTTGGCACCGGAGTAACCTTAACCATCTTTCCAGAGGTTTTGAAGAAACTGAAAAAGAATTAGTTCTAGCTTTTATGCACGGATGGCGCCAATGAAGAAATACTAAGTGACCCCGGCAGATTACGGATAATCTTAGGGTCAAATAGATATTTCCCACGAGGGTTAGGTCCGGCAAAGATGGTTATTCTTCTGATGACCTGCAAAACAGACACCGTGAGCTCGTCACTGAGAAGGGGGGGTACCTCCTTGTGACCACCCTCCGGCGTGAGAATCAGACTAGATTGCTCTGAATATAAGTGTATATTAAGAGAAATAGCTAGAGCAGATAAGATATGTGATGGTATAAGATATAAGATAATGATACCGTTCCAAGGTGTTGGAGTATTTATAGCCGAAGGTAGGTTTCCAAGCAGGTACAGCCAGCTGTATAATATTCCTTTTCTACCAACTGTGGGCTACGCACGTGCCATGCTGGTGGTTGGTGGGTAGGCAGCGGCTGATAGTGACATGGCCGGCTGTGTACTATTCCTTTTCCACCAACTGCAGGCTATGTACGTGCCACGATGAGGGTTGGTGAGTATGCAACGGCTGATAGTGACATTTTGTACTAGAGCGTGCTCCTCGTCGTACTGTTGTCAGTGAGCTGTCACCCTGTGATGGGCTGCTTTGGTCAGATCTTGTCTATTTTGTCCATACCTTGGCAGGTATAGTACAAAAGATCCTCCAGAAGCGTACGGACTGGCTCATTTGGGCGGGAGTATTCCCGCCTTGCTCATTCCTTCTTCAGGTGACATTACTGAATTATTGAGAGTTAGTACCTTGTGCGTGTAGCCTTACTATTAGTGCGGGTAGCCTTCCCTGATGGCTTGTATCCGCAGCTGCGGGAACAGGCGGGGTACTTCACCATTGGGAGGCTTTTCCTGCGGGAACAGCTGGCGTACTGCGCGTAAGGTCTTCATCTCTCTGAGCATGGTGGGTCCTGCGGAACCAGTTGGTCTTTGCGCAGACGTCCCTCTTCAAGGTGAGTCTTGCGGGTCCAATTGGGCTCTGCTGGGACCTACCTCTTCAGTTGGGCTTCTCAATATTGAGGTGCTTACACTCAATACTGCCACCAGTGGGTTGCACGTCCCTCACTTTAGCCTTCAGACCCTGCTCAATACTTTCCACAACAGGCCCCACTTCAAGCCCATACAACACCGCAAGCTGTATGATATTGGATCGGCTCTTCATAGCATGACCTCAACTATACGGACCCGGCTTGGCACATGGACACAAGAGCATATTCCCATATTACTTATAGTGCCGATAAAATTACTACTCCTTTGTCTTTTACTCCGCACATTATAGTTGTTAGTAATGCCCAATGATTGCAAATTAATGGATCCGGTAACGGTTATTATCACCTCCCAAATAAAACCTATAACCTAAATAACATTATCCATTCCCCTCAAACTATTAAGGAATATTGGTTTTTATTGGTCCCAACTATCCCATTTTAGTCGTTGCCGGTCTCAACTTTCATTTTGGCTGACAACGGTCCCAATTTTCACATTCATTTCTTCCATCAGTCCGTTACAAACTGAGTAATAACTACGTTATCTTCTTACTAACATCTCCATCCTAGTTGTCAAAAAGCTATGACATGGCAGCCTACGTGCTAGAGAAGATGTTATGAATGAATTGTAGCCCACTGGAACGCCATGCCATCACAGTTACTACTCAGTTAGTCGCGGACTGATAGAAGAAACGAATGTGAAAGTTGGGACCGCTTCTAGCCAAAATGAAAGCTAGGATCGGCAATGACCAAAATGAGATAGTTGAGACCAATAAAAAACAATATTCCAATTATTAAAGACCTACATTCAGTTTGAAAATTTACCATTGATAATCTTGTATCTATTAAATTTGACCATTTTGGTTTTACTTTAAAGGACCCCAATGATGAATACCTCCTTTCACGACACAATAGCACTAGTGACCTCTATCTATTTACACTATCCGCCTTACGCTGCTTCCATATTCGTTAACTATCCTGTGGCACAATCGTCCCGGCCACCCTGATGCGAATGTGCTTGATTATCTTAGTCGTTATTTAATTTTCAATTCTAATAAAACAATTACATCATTCTTTTGTTTTCATGTCAACTTGCTAATAGTATGGATTTACCTTTGTGTGATTCACGTTCAGTTACTACTAAACCATTTGATATACATTATGTTTGGGTCTATCCCCTCAAATATGAACCCAAAACTTTTCCCACATTTGTTAAATTCCACTCTTTAATTTAAACGTAATTCAATACCCTCGTTAAATTTAAAAATTTTGATAACAATTTTAAATAGTTTTCCCATTCTAATGGTTTTGTTCTTCATTTTCTTGCCTCAAACCTCCCATCAAAATGAGGAGGTTGAACGCATGATTCATCTATTAAATGGTATTGTATATGCTTTTCTCATTCATGCTCACCTTCCATCAACATTTTGGGTTGAAGCTTTACACATCGCTACTTATTTAAACAACATTATTCCTACTGAGCGTCTTTACTTTCAAACACCAGCGTCACCCTATATCAACGATAACCCGCGCATGACCATCTCCGTGTCTTTGGCTATGAATGTTATTCCAACCTATCCACCAAACAAAATGATAAAATTTATCCGATTTTTCGTTGGTATCGTTGCTATGTCCAAACATCTGGCCGAGTTCATATTTCTTGGCATGTTACTTTTAACGAATCATCCTTCCTGTTTCCCGAGCCCATTAGGCTGCAGTCCTATACATTCTTGGATGAACCTATCCCATTCTCATATTCAAGCCCACCCATTGCGCCCAGTAACCCACCATATCGACCAGCCAAACCCTACAACCACTCATGCCCAATAGGTTCTTGCCTTCTAACCCAACATTAAAACCTAACCCATCCAATACCCTCCCCTACCATCCTCCCCAACTTCACCCCTAGCCACGAACCACACCACTACCGCCAACCCACTACCCCTTCCCGACCTATTTCTACTATGACTAGCCCTTCCGGACACCCCATCCTCACACAAGCAAAGTGTGGCATCAATAAACCCAATCCCAAATATAACCTTGCTGCTATCACCAACATTTCTCCAGTCCGGGCCTCCTATCTTAAATCAGTTATCGGATCCTAATTGGCTTCGCGACATGAATGAAGAATTTAGTGTTTTGCAAGGTAATTAGACATGGAAATTGGTCCCTCGTCCAGCTAATCGCCCTATTTAACTTCAATACGATGTTTCCACGATAACTATTGTTCCTAATTAATTCTGCTATTAGCACGACTAATTCGGAATAACCTTTAAAACGTGAAATAGAAATATAGTCTAGTAAAAGTAGCAATCATATCATTTAATTAAACAATTTTCATGGCTAGTAACTGTAACACCCTAATTTTGTTAAATAAATAAAGGACTTTATGTTAATTTAATTATGTGATTTATGTTTAAATTATGTTGGGTTTGGATATAAGATTAGGCGTAGGAATGGGTATGGGCCCTTAAGGCCCATAGACTAGGAGTATATAAACTCCAAAATCTCCCTTCCACTCATTCGCATCACCCTCATTTCTACCCAAACACTCTCAACCTTAGAACACACTAAAAGCACACACACAAACTCTCTTCATCTCTTATTCTTCTAAAAATCCGAGAGAGTTAAGGAGATTGTGTTCAAGCATCACCCAACAACAAGAAACGCTTCTAAGATCCACAGGTTGTTCAGATCCGAACCCGAACCCGAAACCAAAAAGGTGAGTTTCGGCAAAAAAAGGTTAAGTTTTTAAGGTCGGATTCGACATGCAACTTGATATATTAGTAGATTGGGCGGTAGGATGTAAGAAAAACATAAACTTGGTAGGCCGTAACCCACCGAGTGCGATATAGGACAAAAAGGTGATGTTCGGACCTTGTAAATTACGGGTAGACAAAGTTGGTACGACCCAAAACCCATAAAAAGAGTCAAATCGGGCCATAAGGAAGAGTCACTGAGGAAAATGGCTTTAAAATGGTAAAAATGAAGAAAAGACAATTCTGGTCGCATGAAACATAATCGCATCGCACAGCCATGCGATGCAAATGGTTTCCATGCACCTGGTTTCCATGCGACTAGTTTCCATGCGACTGGATTCCATGCGACTAGATTTCATGCGACTGGATTCCATGCGAATGGTTTCCATGCGACTAGTTTACCATGTGATGCGAATGGTTTTGCCATGCGATGTGAATGGTTTTTATATGCGATTCAAATTGTTGTAAAAAGTAACCCGATTCATTTTTCTGAGGCATTTTTTATTAACGAAAATAAAATTTTTCCACTCTGCCTCTTGGACCCTACTAGGGGATGCCGGCCCTAGACCCCGCAACCAGGGGCGCTGCCCCCGGACCCCCCGCCCATTAGGGACTTCACTAACCTAGAGGTATGATTTGTTTAGAAGAACTTAATTAATACTTATAATTATTATACAGTTAGCCGTGCACAGCTAAGGAAGGGTATTATCATTAACTCAGAGAGAAACCGACTACAGGTGAGTTTCTAGCCCCTTTATCTGTTATGTTTTCGGGGCTGTGTGCATACTCCTATGTGTTTAGTGAATACACTTACCTTAAGTGGTAAGTGTATGCTACGTGAATTTCTATGAATGATATACGAATGGTATAGAAAGAGTTAAGAGTGTGTATATGGACGTGTATGATTATAAATAAAGATATAACATGTCAGCAAAGTACGTATGGATGTATGGTTTAATGATGGTACAGAATGAAGGACCGCACCCTTACAATATATGTGATGATAGGGACCAGACACTCACAATATATGTGATGATAGGGACCAGACCCTCATAATATCTGTGATGATATGGACTAGACCCTAATAATATCTGTGATGATTGAGATAGAATAGCTTATATTATACCATAGGGATTTATGAAAGAAAGTATGTAATTACGTATGCATGTGAGTAAGGATGTGAATGTAATGTGTGTTAATTGATTAACTAGAACTCACTCAGCGTAGCTGACTTTTAGTGCGCACGCAGGTAAATAGGTTAAAGGAGCTGGCTTGAGGAGGGCACATGGTAGGGACTGGAAGGCTGGCATCTTGAGAAGAAGTGTTACGAACCTCTTGTGTTATGTTATGTTTAAGACAAGATAAATTCTGTTAAGACAAGATTTGATGTTTTGTAATGTATTGGTTGATGTTTTTAATTATTCCGTGAAAGTTTTAATTACCTCTGATTTTAGAATTGTGTTAATGAGTAAATCCAACGCCAAATGTAGGGAACCGGGAACGGGGCCTTACAGTAACCTAGTTATTTAAAAAAAAAGTTATTTGATTTATATACTCCCAACTTTCACTCATTGATCGAAAACACACCTGCCACTCCCAACTTTCATCTTATTTCCTTTTGACAGTCCTAAACTAATGTGAAACTTAGTTTTCTAACGATGTAGCATTTTTTGAAATGACATGGGAGGAACAGAAGAAAATAAGGTAAAAGTTGAGAGTGATTGTAAACATTTCGTTAATTGAGAGTATTTTTGGCCAACAAATGCAAGTTGAGAATATTCAAATCCAATAGCCCTTGAAAAAATATTGATCCAAACTCCCTATGTATGCATGGAATTCATAATTCTAGTAGTACGATCATAGGTAAAATTATTTAAGTTTTTTTATTACATCGAAGCATCAGGCAAGCGGGCAACAAGTTGCGTCACTACCCCCTTTTTGAATTGCAAAACTCAATCTTTTAAAAACTACATTTACTGATCTTGGAGTCATAACATTACTATGCATAACCCCGTTGAACACGGTTAAGGAACTCCATAGCTTCAGGCGCGAGGGCAACAAAAATGAGAAAGATGAGAAAAAATCTAATCTATTGATCTTATATTTGAATGATGGAGATTAATTTAAGGGAAAAAATTGATGGGAAGGGCATAAAGGTAATAACCCACTTTTATTGACTTTCTCTTTTCACATGCAAAACACATGTCCATTCCCCCCATTATTTTAAAATGTCCTTAACTTTTTCATGCAACATTCATTTAAAAAAATCACCATAATAGCAAGTGTTTTTTTATCTTTAATATGAGTATCATATTGTTGTACAAAAACAAAAATAAAATAGTGGGTTTTTTATATTGTTTTATTAGTTGTTCATTGTGTTTTTTAATTGGGTTTTTCTATTCATTATATTATAGGTTTTGGTCATTGTATTATCAATTGGTACTCATATTAAAGATAAAAATTAAAACAAAGATTACGTCATTGTGTCTTTTTGTTTGTCATTGTGTCTTTGTGCTCACCATTTGTCTTTCTACTTATCATTGTGTTTTAGTCATTGTGAAACACGTTTATTGTCTTTTGTTCAGGATTAACATGTATTAGCATTGTATTATACATTTTAGTCATTGTGTTATCAATTGATACTCATATTAAAGACAAGAATTAAAACAAAGATTACGTCATTGTGTCTTTTTGTTTGTCATTGTGTCTTTGTGCTCATCATTTGTCTTTCTACTTATCAATATGTTTTAGTCATTGTGTAATACGTTTATTGTCTTTTGTTCAGGATTCACATGTGGCATTCACTTAATTTGAGAAAAAAAAATATTACATTCATTGTTATTGTGTAATATATAGTTTCCATTGTGTTTTATGTTTCAGGTTATTATGTTGTATGTATTCACCATTGTTTTACGTTTCAGGTCATTGTGTTATATATTCATCATTATGTTTTACGTTTCAGGTTATTGTGTAATATGTATTCATCATTGTGTTTTATGTACTAGATAATTTGTTATTATTTTATCATTATATTTACGTATTGTTATTACGCAACGGTATTAATAACATTTAAAAAAACACACAATGATGATTTGAAAGACACAAAGACGAAAAAACACAATGACAAATAGAAAGACACATTGGCGAAAAAAAACACAATGGCAAACAAAAGACACAATGATAGAATTTTTGTTTTAATTTTTATATAACAAAGTCATACTCATATTAAAGATAAAAAAACGTTTATTATTATTGTGGTATTTAAAAAAAAATATGAAAAAGTTATAGAAGTTTTAAAATTATAGGGGGATTGACATATAAATTGCTTGTGGGGAGAGAAAATATGTACGCACAATTACTTTTATGTCATATTTTCATTGGTTTCCACTTGACACATGTCAATTAACTATGACTTCTTAAAATTTTCATTTTTATTGTCCTTTATAAAATAACTAAATCCTACGATCATTACATCATGCAATATTTATACATTATTAAGAAATGATAAAATAAAACATAATGTATGCATAAAAATAATGGAGAATTTATAATTGATATCTCTATCTTTTCATTTTTCAACCAACAAATGAATACCTTTTGAGTTGGAATTTTATATTACCTTTATGCGCTTATCGTGTACTGTTTTATAAGTTTTTATTATTTTTCTAAATTTAGGTTTAGGTCTTTAATTGATTTTATTTGATTAAATTACCTTTATGTCCTCATGCTTCTGGTATATGCTAAAAGTTAACATGGAAAGTGGATAGTCATTAGGGTGAAAAAATAAAAGGGAGACAAATTTTCATATAAAGAACGCTTATTAAAGTTAGATCTCTAAAAACTGTTTCAATAATTCATGGTATTGTTAATTTGTTAAAAAAATATAATTTATTATTATTATTATTATTATTATTATTATTATTATTATTATTATTATTATTATTATTATCACTTTGCAAGGCATAATATAGTATAGAACTTTATAAAAGCATAACTAATATGAAATAATCGATTAAAATACACATGGATTCTTGCAAGAGTATACAAACATGGGAAAGGAGCAATAACCCATTACCTAGCTATGAACACCCCAAGAGATGTCTATAGTTCCAAAGTCCAAACAACAGTAAGACAAATCTCGGACTAAAACTAAGGCAAACGAAAGTGTATGAAAAGCTCTAAGTGAAAACTATACTCTTTCCAAATTAATAGTGCATAACCCTGGTATGTAATCCTAGTATGATGTCTTCAAGACCTTCTATCCCCAATCATGTTCTCTAAGAGGTGCCAATCAATCGAATCATGCATAATCTGCTCATATGTCTGCTTCTAACTACCCCTCCCCCTGTGCTAATATTTTCACAATTCTCACAAGAGCTGTCACATGTCTCATGTTCAAATGACCAAACCATCTCAGTGTCTTTTCTGTCTTATTTAAGATACACGTGTGATCTTTAATTTCTAAAAAAAAATTCATTTCTTATTCAACTAATCTTGTGTATTCTCACATTTATCTTAGTATTCCCATCTTCGCTATCACTATCTTTCATGAAGTTTCCACAATGACCATGGTCCTAATTAATTCTCATATGAACCCAGCTAATTTGGAATACTCCCTAAAAACTGAAAATAAAAATAGACTCTACTAAATGTAGCAATCATGTTACTAGATTTAACTATTTTGATTGCTAGTAATCCTAGTTATTTAACAAACATTTATCTAAACTCCCTATGTATGCACGGAATTCATAATTCTAGAATGAGTATGATCATTCTTACATTATGTAATATCCAAATACGAAATTACTATTACTGTATATATTAAAACACAACTATGTTAAGCAATGTGTTTTGTACACTTTGCATTTTTTTGTTGTACATACTATCTAGCTATATTCTTAACAGATTACTTCACATATTTGTACTTCTTTTGATTGTATTTCATGCCTTCATATTTGTTCCATTTGCTACCCACTTAGAGTATTCCCGGTTGATTCTTCATCTCCATCTCTATAATTATATTAAAAACACCATCTTTTTTCTTTCATTTTCAATTAAATAATATTTTTTTTATACTTTTATCATTACCTTTTCCCTCTTATTCACTCACAACTACTTTAAAAAACAGTAAAAAATTATAGAGGTGAACAGTGTGTTTCTCCAAATTTAACCATGAACAGTAACAATTTCTCTCTCCTCCTTTCACAACCACTTTTAACCATCTCTAAAAAATGGAGAGCTCTCTCACACGATTTAGAGAAACCAGTGGAAATGCTCTTAGTCTTCCATCTTTATTTCTTTAGATTCCCCACCCAATCACTTTTTGAAGTTAGGTTGACAATATAATTTTGTAGTTCTCAATTTTAATTTTGTTCTTCAATTTGGTTTTGATAGATAAGTTCGATAAATACAACTATCTTGAGCATTGTTAGTTATACCATTTGTTTCTTATGTTGTACACCCTCTCAAGCTTTTTGTGATGCACCCTTTGTGTTTTTGGTTGTACAACATTCTTATACGACTACTTTAATTCTCCTTTACAAGGGGAAACATTTTGTCAAATACTAATATTATAACCTTGGATGGCAGACACTTGCTTAGAGCATATGACATGAATTTGGGCCTGTTGCCTTAGCACCTTTTATTAGCAAATGATATAAACAAATTCAAGTCATAACACAGACAAGAAATTATGTTTTGAATTAAATTATACTAGAATTAATAGACAAATAATAAAGTTAACATAACTACTACTTTAACACCACCTCTACAAAGATTAGCAACCCTGCGGCAATATAACAGGGTCTAAAAACTAGTTATACATTATTAAGAAATGATAAAATAAAAGACAATATTTATGTATACAAATAACAGAGTATTTATATTTGATCACTTTTTATCTTTCGCCCAACATATGAACATGTCTTTTGGGTTGGATTTTTATATATAAACTTTTCTTTCTTTATGTATCACAAATAAACTTTACATACTAAAATCTCTCAATACCTAATACCACAATAACGCCATGGAACATTCCATACTAGCTAATATTTTGACTTTACAACTCATAATAGTCAACATTATAGTTCTACTATCCATAACTCCAATCATTCCTTTTCACCACCCTTATAAATACACACTCAAACCACCACCTTTACCACCCTAAACCACCACCAATTTCAAAACCCTAGCACAAAAAAAACCTCAAAAAATATAAAGTTTTTGATCGAAAGCGGGCGACCTGAGATTCGACACAACGATGGCATTTCCAAAGCCAACGGCGGTCCTATTGGTGGTGGTCATGATGGTTGCATCTTCCCAACTTCAATCCACAATGGGGAAAACCACACACATAGTTGGAGACGACTTGGGATGGACTATTCCTATTACTAACGGTGCCGCCACTTACACCACTTGGGCTTCCCAACGAACCTTCAGCATTGGCGATGAGCTAGTATTTAACTTCACCACCGGATTCCACACCGTGGCTGAGGTTTCTCAAGCGGCCACTTCCGACCCATGCACCGCCACCAGCACCCTCTCAGTTAACCCGGTCAGCCCAGTGACCATCACCCTAACCAGCCCTGGGACCCACCAATATATATGCACCATTATAGGTCATTGCCAACTTGGTCAGAAACTAACTATCAATGTTTCTCCCGCTGCTGGAACTCCTGAATCAGCACCCATATCTCCACCGTCTGCCATCGTTACTCCTCCATTTTCCTTTGGGTTATCTCCAGTCGGCAGCCCCATTCCGCTACCGTGGAATGCGTCTCCGGCATTTGCCGCAGTGGTGCCGTTCACTTTCTTGGCTGTTGCTTTGGCTTTCTTTTACTAGAGTATATTTTTAGTTGAATGGAGTTTTTTTTTTCTTTTTGACGTATGCATGTATTTATAAATTTGTGACTTTTTTATATTTTTGTTTTCTTATGTTTTGTTATGGTGTATGTAACTTTGTATGATAAATAAATAAAGTTCACGTGTTTTTATTTAAATCTTTTGATCCTATGTGCTTTTTAAAAAAAATAAAAAAAAATTATGAGTTTTGATTTCCTATTTGCTATGTAAAAGGAGTTAAAAGTAAATATTTTTCCTATTGATGAACGGATAGAAGGAAACTAGTTTCACATGCTAGATGAGGAAACTGGCAATTGAGTATGCATACTTGTTACACTTTTAAGTTCACATAGTCTACAAGGATAGGATATGTTATGACATTATATATAGTCAATAGTGGCAAGCGTTCAGCTTAACTGTAGTGTAGTTGTATATGTTTTAGGATGCTCTGTTATATATTTTAGTCTGCAACATATATGTCATAAGACAATAACATTTTATTCTTTTTGCAGACATAAGGCATATTTCTTCTTTAATGCCAGACTTTTAAAGTTTAATTTTGTTACCGCAGGATTGGGAATTTGGTAAAAGAACACAATTATGCAATTGCTATATGCATCATACCCATCATTTCCATATAGGTGGCTATCTGTAGGTCCTCTAAATGGATCTCAAGACTTGACTCGGATCAATCCGTGTTGTTGGTTAGCGGAAATCACCAACGACACTCGGATCTCGGATCTTAGTTTGTTATTACAAAAGAGAGAAAATAAGAGGAGAGGTTTTGGAGAGAGAGAGAAACTTTTATTTCTTTGAGTGAAAGAGTTGGAGTTCCTTGGATAAATGGGTTAAGTGGCCCTTTTATAGGGTCCCCATTTATCCAAAACTTACAAAATAAACGTACAAACTAAATGTACCGAGTACGTACTACACCGACTAAAAGCAAACTAAAACAACATATACAATCCTAAAAACAATATAGAATATTGGCCCTACAATCTCCCTCTAGGATTGAGTATGTCGAGGAACCTTCGTCAAGTTCTTTGCTTCGTCTTTATTTCTTGAAACTTAGTACTTGTCTTGATCCAGGATCTTGAACCAGATTGGATCTTGAACCAGATTGGATCTTGAACAGTTCTTTATTTTCCAGTCTTATAGACTTGAACTTCAATCTTATTTTCTGGGAAGGATCGGCAAGAGCAAATTTTAGAAACATCAGATGCGGGAGGCTCGACATCTAATTTTCTCTTGTTGACTTTCTTGAGCCGACTGGTTTCTTTCCTTGTCTTCAGATACAATCAGTTCCTTTTTAGGTTCAACCACCAACTTTCACGTTCTCGTTTTCTTTTAAGTGCTTCAACATCTACAACTCCAAGCAGACTTGATCTTAATCTACCTGTCCATGTATAGCTGCACAAAACTTAGAACGATAAGATTCGCTCACAGACCCTCTCGAGGGTCAAGAAGAAATCGTTCATAGGCCCTCCCAATTTCAATCCCTCAACTTGTAAATGATTTGTTTAAGTCCCAGATTTCTAACAAACTTTGCATGAACGACCTTGACAACAAAACACATGATTTTGAATGAAACAAAGTTTAACAAAATATGTACGAACATAATAAAAACTTAAAATCTTTTTGGCATTTTCATATATTTTAAATATAACGAAAATATATACATAACATTTTGAAGTTAAAACTAAAATAAACAAAATCCAAATAAACAATAAAAGATATGAGTAAATATGAAATTAATATTATATATCAATAATATTTAAAGAAAACGTTTACTAAATTATTTTTCTGAGAAAGATCACAACATGGAATCACATTATCTGTTAACGTTCTAGATCACACTTCTATTTGGACATTATTATGCCATGAACCCAAAGTCGATTGTAGATATAATTTGTCCACTTTAAACTTAACAAGTATTTTGATGTCAACATGATACGTTAAGGTACAATTAGGCACAATGCTTGTGTGGTCCCCATTTAATCCGACAAATTACAGACTCCATCATACCTCGGGCTTAATTTGCTTTCACATGTCACCTCAACTAGACTTAAACCTTTCTTAGTTGATCACAGTAATCTTATTAACACACTTGACACTTTGACTTTGTGCACTTGAAACTTTGTACACTAAACTCGATCTAGAAAGATTAAAATAAAGCAGAAGTTCAGGCCATAACAATCAGGTCGGATAATACCATATTATCGCGCAGAGAAAGTCCAAGGCTTGAACAAAAGAAAGAAAATAAAACAAAGCAGAAGATTCAGGGCCTTAACAATCAGGTCGGATAATACCATATTATCGCGCAGGAGAAAGTCCAAGGCTTGAATCAAAATAAATGAAGAAATAAAGCAGAATTTAAAATTCCTAGAACTGACTCTTTTTCTGACTCTTTTTCTTGATTTTTCTTTTTCTTTTCTGACTCTTTTGTTTTTCTTTTTCTTGCTTTTCTTGACGCTTTACTTGACTCTTTTCTTGACTCAATAAAAATTAAAAGTGACACTGATTTTTTATAAGACAACTGTGATAAGGTAAAGAGAGGCTTGGGTATGACATGTTTAATTGCATTTCACTATCTAAGTACCTAATACTATTGATAGTCCTCCTTGATTGACCCTGCATGCACTAAGCTTTCAAATAGACATGGGTTCCCGGGATACTTTTGTCACGGGAAGGTCAACCGTAAATCGACCAAACTTGATTTTATTTCCTGAAAACCATTTATTTCTTGTTGGAGCCTCACTTGATGAAGAGCGGTCCTTAGGAATCCAAGCAAAAACTTGTTCCTTGGTTTTGGCAATTTTGGACTTCTCTTTTCTTGCTTTTGAAACTGTTTTTGGTAAATCCTCAGACTTTACAATCTTTGGATCCTTTTTGATTTTATCCTTCTTGGTTTTTCAAAAAGGTTTCTTTTTGTATTTTAATTTATTTACTTTGGATCTCACATCCATTTCACTAGGTTCACTATCAGCTTGATCAGTACTTGAATCAGGGCTACTAAAAGCTCTTTTGGGGACTGACTAAGCCGCCTTTGAATATCAAGCTGTTGCTTGAACCAGTGCTTGCAATGTCTTGCAAGGTGAGAAGAGTGACCACACACAAAACAACACTTTCTCCTGGGAGTGCCAAAGAACTCATCTGAACTGTAATGTGGTTGGTGTGGTGGGAAAGGTGATCCATGGAAAGGAACATGATTATAAAACACATTTGTATAATATGGATCAACAAAATTTTGTTGATAATGACCATAGTAGTTGTTATCACAGAAGTTGTATGACTGGGGGTTTCTTGATTGATTGGTTGTTTGAGAAAATGATCGTTTATTTGGTGGAACATATTTACACAACGTACTTGTCTTTTCATTTTCAAAAACTTTGCTTTTACATGAATTATCCTCAGTCTCACAACTTGATGATGAACAACTTGATATGTTCACCTCAACAGGCCTACTTTTGTTGACACATTTTTCAATAAAAGTTTCATCACAAACGGTTTCATAATCTGAGTCAGAAGAAGAAAATTCACTTTCATTACGTACATCATTACAATTGTCTTCACTAGTGGTTTCGCAAAATACAGTTTTTGATTCCGACATCAAACATCCCAACATGGATTCACAAACTTTATTACAAACAGGATTGTTAATAGTTTTGGTTAGATCCACACATGATTCAAAACGTGGTTCTAACTTTCTTTTTAGCTTACAACCCAGGTTAACCGTCCCACATTCACCACCATTTACATCACCAGCTACTACACAAGACACATTGATGTCAGATTTATCAGATGATGGGACTGGAGCAGCAGTTTGAGAGGCAGCAGGAACAAATTTCATAGGCGTTGGTATTCTACCAACCCAGTATTCCATTTCTTCCTCTGGAAAAGTATTATAGCTAAAGTGGGGCAAACTGGTGTAGTTATCATTGAATGGTGGTGGTACGGCAGTGTAATCGTACCCCAACCCCGCTTTAACATTAGTACTTCTCTGGGCTCCAATAAGATCATCTAACTTCTCAGATGATGCCTCAAATCTTTCGACTTGTTTTTCCTTTTCTTTCTTATCAGAAACTTCGAGTTTTAATTTCTTAATTTCTTCTTTTAAATCATTAATTATGTCTTTATAATAAATGACATTATGCTTTTCTCGAAAAATTTCAAGTCTAAGATTAGCTACATCATCGTGATGAGTTTTAATCTTTTCAACGTAGATCTTGTCAGCTTTTACATATTCAGCATTTAACTGACGAAGTTTTGCATTTTCTTTCAAAACTTCGTCTTGATGATATCTATAGTATGTGACTTTGTTGATGCATGCTTGAGAACAAAGATTGTGATTTACCTCATCAACTGGTGATGTGTTGGGAATGATAGGACATGCATGACTACTTTTACCGGCAGCACTTGTCCCAACTTTATTACTTGTCCCAACTTTATTTTCTTTGGACTGATTGTTCATTTGGAGCTTATCTTCCATTATTTCAAAAGACTTGATGGTAGAAGCCAACTCTGAGAGTGTCATGGTATACAGATTTGTGGTTCTTTTGATGGTAACCACATTAATGCTCCATGTATAAGGCAGTGAACTCAACCGCTTCATGTTGATCTGAAACAAACCATTGATGATACCGACACTTCTCATCTTGGTGACGAGTGACTCAAATCTGTTGATGTGAGAGGAAACCGATTCTCCTATTAATACATGTTTTTTTTTTTTTTTTGCTACAGTACCAAGTTGCTACAGTGTTTCGCATGAGTTGCTACAGTACCGAGTCGCTACAGTGTTTCACATGAGTTGTTACAGTGTTTCGCATGAGTTGCTACAGTACCGAGTTGCTACAGTATTTTGCATGAGTTGCTACAGTGTTTCGCATGAGTTGCTGCAGTACCGAGTTGCTACAGTACCCGATGCGAAGCGATTGCTACAGTACCCGTGCGAAGCGAAGCAGTTGCTACAGTACCCCCCGTGCGAAGCGAAACGATTTGCTACAGTACCCCCGTGCGAAGCGATTGCTACAGTACCTCGGCGATGTGATTGCTACCCCCCCCCCCCCCCCCGGCGATTGCTACAGTACCTCGGAAGCGACTGCTACAGTACCCGATGCGAATTTTTTTTTTTTTTTTTTTTAAGAATATAGCACCCAAACTTCCAAAAAGTCAAAAAGACTTTAGTATAAAAATCAATAAATCGGCCTAGATCTGAGTTTTAAGCCGAATCTGAGCTCAGACACAAAAACTTAAAATACTAAAAACTTGGATTTAGTGATTCTCGTGTATTTCCAAGGTGTAAGGGACTCCAAAAGAAATGAGTAACACGAAATCAACCTCAAATCCAACAAAAACTAAGATCAAAACCCGAAAAGTTTGACCCAAAAACCACAAAAAGTCGAGCCGAAAGCTCTGATACCACTTGTAGGTCCTCTAAATGGATCTCAAGACTTGACTCGGATCAATCCGTGTTGTTGGTTAGCGGAAATCACCAACGACACTCGGATCTCGGATCTTAGTTTGTTATTACAAAAGAGAGAAAATAAGAGGAGAGGTTTTGGAGAGAGAGAGAAACTTTTATTTCTTTGAGTGAAAGGGTTGGAGTTCCTTGGATAAATGGGTTAAGTGGCCCTTTTATAGGGTCCCCATTTATCCAAAACTTACAAAATAAACGTACAAACTAAACGTACCGAGTACGCACTACACCGACTAAAAGCAAACTAAAACGACATATACAATCCTAAAAACAATATAGAATATTGGCCCTACACTATCAATATTCTGCAACTTGGTACATTTGACTCTTTTTCCTATTAATATTATTATTTTGTACCTTGGTATCAATTCTTTTTATAAATATCATTGATTAAAGGTTGCTTGGGTGAACAAGTTTTCTTTGTACAGCTGAAAAGCTTTCACATTCGAACCCTAGCCTTCTCGCTTCTGTCAAACTGTGTAGCAACTTTAGTGTAAAGGAACCGGATGTTAGGTTATTTGTTCAAGCATATGGGGTAAAGCTTCTAGTAGCACTAATTTTAGATCATCCGCTCAGGACTCAATTCGGGTAAACCGATTGAAAACTAAAATAGTGTTATCTTATTCTAGAGCATACTAACTTTAGTTATGGTCAAATATCTTTTATATGAAACATGTCGGCTTTTGTCCTACAATCGAGTACTTGTTGTATAAAATAGCTTATGAGTTGAGTTTATCATGCAAATTATTAGAGCATCCCCACTCATAAACCAATTCAAACATCCATCTCATTGCCACATCATGTTCTAAACTTTTTACCAAAAAACCCCACTTTTCCTTCACCAATAAACCAATCTAAACCCCATTAAAATATAATAAATATGTATATATATATATATGATTTGTGTGTAGTGATTGTGGTGGGGCCACTACAAACCCACCTTCGAAACGTTTGAGAATGCAAACCAAACCTAACACAAATGTTTGTCTCCACCCGTAAACTTTCGTTTGCACCATTCCATGTCACCAAAAACCTCAACACCCACTCCGGTGGAAATGCTCTTATATATAACAAACAATAAGTTTAGTGCCGCTGGACAACAAGTGGTCCACTTGGCAGACTCTGATTGGGCCAAGTAATTCATTTTGTTTTCTTTTGGTTTTTTATGTTGTGGCTTTCTTTTATATTAAATAGGTAATTAAGCGTTTATTCGTGTCGTCTTACTATAAGGAACCAACAACGCTCGGGTTTTACCAACTCACCGTCGCTGTAGGTCCTCTAGATGGATCTAACAACTTTACTCAGATCAATCCGTGTTGTTAGTTAGCAGAAATCACTAACAACACTCGGATTTCGGATCTTAGTTTTGTTAATATAAAAGAGAGAAAATGGAGAGGTTGGGATACAGAAACTTTATTTTTAAGGGTGTTGTGAAAAATGAGTTGTTTTGGAGAAATATAAAGTGACCCTTTTATAGGGTCCCAATTTCTCCAAAGTTTACATTTTTAACGTACAAAATAAACGTACTGAGTATGTAATACACCGACTAAAAGCAAAGTGAAGACATACACAATCCTAATACTAATATAGAATATGAGCCCTACAATCTCCCTCTATGATTGAGTATGTCGAGGAACCTTCGTCAAGTTCTTTGCTTCGTCTTTATTTCTTGAAACTTAGTACTTGTCTTGATCCAAGAGCTTGAACCATATTGGATTTGGACAATTCTTTATTTTCCATTCATGTAGACTTGAATTTTAATCATATTTTCTGGGAAGGATCAGCAACAGCAAATTTTAGAAACACCAGATGCGGGAGGCTCGACATCTAATTTTCTTTTGTTGACTTCCGTGAGCCGACTGGTTTCTTTCCTTGTCTTCAGATACAATCAGTTCATTTTTAGGTTTTACCACCAACTTTCACGTTCTCGTATTCTTTTAAGCGCTTCAGCATCTGCAAATTCAGTTTCTACATCAAAGAAGACTTGATCTTGATCTACATGTCCATGTACAACTGCAAGAAACTTAGAACGAATAAGATTCGTTCACAGACCCTCTCGAGGGCCAAAGAAGAATTCGTTTACAGACGTGATGCTAGAATGTCGCTATCTAGTCGAAAACAATATAAATCAGTGTCCTAATCACCTTAAACTAGTCAGGGTAAGTAAGGTGTCGAACCACGAGGAGTATGTGGTCAGTGTAAAGTGTAAACGATTCCTAACATTATGAAGTGTTTCAATTAAAGTGCTGATCACACTAGCAAACATTTTATATTTTATAATAAGCAAACAAGTAATCACGTATTCAATCAATTAACAAAGACAAATCACACCCGGGAATCCAAGTACGTAACCTAACAGCAAACTCATGCAACTTAACAGATAAACTATCATGTGTCAACTACAGACTGACTAACCGGTTAAACCTTAGGCATCCACGCTCACTAACACACGGCACTGGTTATCAAACGGTCCCTGCCAGTGTGACTCAACTAAGGGCAAACATATGCTTTCTTGCAATTAACAGGTCAAAACAATCCTAGAAGCAATTATCATAGCAACTGGCACACTAATCGTTCCGATCGAAATAAACCTAAACTGACGTTGTGCACAATCATACTAGATATAAATACCCATAGATTAACATCAACAATAGTTACAATCAATTCGTTCTTAATACATGAGAAAAACTGAAAGATACAATACTCTACATCCCGGGCATGACTCGAAGGAATTAGCCACGCATCGGCATCTCTCGGGCTTCGGTTATGATCTGGTAGGACATGTATGATGCTTGGAGATGATTGGAAGTGATGGTGGCTCTCCTTTTTGCTCTGAAAATCGCCTGGAAGGTGAAGAATGGCGTCTAGGGTCATCAAAACGAATATAACATACAAACACTAACTTTCCCGTCTGTGCGGACCATCGCGTAGCGCGATGGTCCCCTCCTCTAGTCCATCGCGCTACGCGATGGACCAAAAGTCAAAGCATCATTAAATCAAGGTCATCGCGTAGCGCGATGCCCTGCCTCCCACACCCATCGCGCTACCATCGCGCTACGCGATGGGTCACTTCAGTAAGCAATTCCATATAACTGTCTCGGTAAGTGTGTTGGACATCCCGGGTCTTCATTCCATGCTTGTACAGGTCCAAATTAAGCGCGTTAAGTACCTGTGACCTGAAACACAATAAACATGTATGAAGTACCAAAGTTCCTAAACTAAACTAGTAAAACGATTAAGTTAACATACTAAAATCTACACAAATAAACCGAACATCACATCCCCACACTTATCTTTTACTTGCCCTCAAGCAAAACTCTAAAGCAAACATTAACCGCCATCATAGGTCAACCAATTATCACCATAAATACTAGTAAGGTTTAAGGTCATACCCAGTTTCCTAGACTGACACTTTCTAGATTGACAACCCACAAATAAAGTTAATGCTACCATGAAACTATAGAATTGCCTAGACAAGTGTACTTTGTTTCCGGTTAGAGCATACATGTTCACACCCCTCACACTATCAACACTCCTCTCAGTTTAATATCTGGACTTGCAAAATATGTGCTAGTATATGTCTCTACCCTCAAAATACCTAATATGAATTACAACTTAATATGCTTGCAGGTCAGTCTTATCTCCACCCATTAACCACCGGTTGCATAAAGACTCGGACTAAGGTTTTGCTGAGGCTTAGGTTTGGGTGCGGATTAGGCATATTTAGTGATTCAGGTGGATGAAACCCAGTTAAACTAACCAATATATAGACTCATGAATACAGACGGACTGATTACACAATCAACTGCTATTTACATACTCGACTGCTAATAATAATAACTGAAATACCAAACTGATAACTTCTTTTTGTCTTTTTTTTTTTGCTGATTTTTCAATTTTTTTTTAGACATCAATAACTGAAATGACTGATAATTACAACTCAGAACTTGACAACTTTACAACTTGTCTGACTAAGTACAACTCGATATATATACAACTCGATAACGAACTGGATTTCATCACACGGGTAAAAATAAAATAAAGGCCAAGGCTGAAATGGTGTGTAATGTTCAGTTTAACAAACGAAAAAGAAATATGGTCCAAACGGGCTCCTAGGGGATAATGTCGGGTAAGGAATTTATTTAGTGAGGAAAATATGTACGGAATGGGTTTTATAAAGTCCTAATCTCCATACAGGTGGTGGTATTAAGATCTCGAAAAGCATGTGACAAGCAAGTTCTAATTCTGTAAAACATACCGGTTTCCCTCAATAAATGACAAGACATGTTTTATATCTATTATATAATATGTGTATTAAGTATAGGGGCTAATCTCACAATATGTCTGGAAATATGGGATGCCGATATGAAACATGTATACACGTCCCCTTGACTCGTTATCCCCGCCTAAATGATTCCATTTTTCAACTTCTCATTTTGAAAACATTTGTCGGGAAAACTATCGAGAAGCTGAAAAACCAACCATGACCAAAAACCTCTAACTTGGCATTAATAGCAATAAGTGGCAGTTAATAACTTAAGTTTCTGAATACTCCTCGAGGTACTATCGGGCTAAATATTTTCAATTTTCCCCCATCCCCACACTTGAGGATGACATTGTCCTCAATGTTAAAATAATAAAACAATTAATAATCATTTGGGGGACAGGGTTGAACTGACAGTTTGACCACTTAAAAACTCGGGGAACAAATGTGATGAACTAAAGCAAATTATACAATTACATTTCTAACAACTAAAATAAAAATAACAAAATAATTTATGAAACTGAAATCACCTAATAATAAAGACAATGCAATGCTAAACTCGGCCCACAACTCTCAACACACTCGTGACACACGTCTCCATCACTGACCAATACTGTCTAACCAAATCTACACAAATCTCGAGATATGTATAAGCAACCACTCACAAGTATAAGACTTAGGTCTTTCGAGAGTTAATATTATTATTATATTATAAAAATCATTACTGAGCCGAGTTAGTCAATTTCATAAAAAATTTTGTTAATTAATTAAAAATAATAAAAGACCTAACTCACTTTCGTAGGAATCACGGTTGCATTTAGCGGATGCAACAAGCCCTTTAAACCCCCCGGTAGCCCGGGTGGACGAGTGAGGTCTCGTGAGGGTTTATAGTGAACACGCCCACAAAGTTCCAAAAGCAACACAAATATAAAAACAAAAATATACAGATATACAAATCAAACACAACAGACAAACATCACAAGATATATATACAAATGTTACCCAACCGGTTACCCATACATGTTTTCCCAAATATAATATAATATTATACATAACATATGAATAAAAACAAGATAAATGGAAAAACAACCCAAAAATGGTAACCAGCGTCTGCTGAACAACTGTCTAATCACCTCCTGCTGGGTCAGGCTGATCAGCTGCCTGACCCGACCCTGACGCCTCCGCCTGATCTCCAACCTGCTGATGTATCTCTAAAGATGCTGGGATCGGTACCTGCAGATGAGTAAATAATATGCGAAAATACTCGTCCTGGCGGGCCATGTGGGCCCGCATCTCCATCTGCTGCAGATGTATACTCTCGAGTGTGACTGGCGGCTGCGGTGGCTGATGTGGTTGGCGTAGAGGGTGCTGCTGCTGGGGTCTCATAATATGGGGGACATGGACGGGCTGACGATGTGTCGGGATACCCATCTGAAGCGCGACAGCCGCGTCTGTCCACAGAGGTGGTGGTGCGTGAGGACCATGTCGGACCTGGACGAGCGTGGGTGGATCATGAAGCTCACAAAACCCGGACCTCCGGGCGTCCTCCAAATCATATGGGATCGTAGCAGGCCCTCGGGTAAAATAATCAAGCGGGTAACGATCGAATACCCCGAGGCGCTCTACGATTAGAGGTGCACAAACCGGTTTTTTTAAAAAAACCGGTTCGGTTATTAACCGGACCGGTTTTTTTTTGCCCGGAAAAAACCGGTTCGGTTAATAACCGGTTTTTTTCTGTCAAAACCCTAACCTGTCTAACCGGTTAGGACCGGTTTAGAAACCGGTTAGAACCAGTTAATAAACCGGTTTTTTTATTAACCGGTTTTTTTTATTAACCGGTTTTTTTTATTAACCGGTTTTTTTTTTTTTTTTTTTAATTTCGCGGTTTCAAATACGAATATTTGTTTTTTATATTTTGTACTTAATGAAGACCATTATTTTTTCACAGTATAAACAAACCGGTAACTACAAGGCAAACCGGTAACTACAACGCAAAACGGACTGACCGAAGCCATTCTTTGCTTTCGTTGTTAGGGTTCTTTGCTTGGAAGATGAGTATGAGTGTGTGTTGGTGAATGTGTTTTCAACAAACCAAAGATTAAAAACACATAACTTTCATTTATAGTTTTTACATTAAAAATACAAACATTAAATCGTTATCGCATATTCGTAACTCAAAAATACAAACATTAAATCATTAACACTGAAGAAATCTCTGCCAAGAACTGTTGTTCATGATTTAACTCAAAAATACAAACATTAAATCGTGAACTAGCAGATGCTCCTGTTGTTCCCAATCGCACTTTGTTCATGATTTGCCTCCATGTTTGCTGTTTCTTTAACTAAATTAGAAAAATCCAAATCAACAAGTAAATAAGAGCACATATTAGGAAAAAGAATGCTTAGACACGATTACATGAACAACTTGCTGTTTCTTACTCATGATTTGCCTCCATGTTTGCTGTTTCTTTAACTAATTTTCTTCGCTACCCGATCCCGAGCTATTTCTTAGGTAATCGTCGTACGCGGCTTCTTCATCGGTCATTGGTTGAGTGTCTCCTTCATTGACCTCGTCTTCATACAAGCCCGCTTCATACTCCATTTCCCCCTCGAGTGAGCGTTGATGTTGTGCCCTATCTAAAGAGTCCAAGTAATCCTTGTAGCAAATCGACATCACTATAGCTGGTGCAGTGAGTCGAGTCCTCCTAATCGATATAACCCTGCCAGAAACAGAAAAAGCAGACTCCGAAGCTACCGTGGAAGCTTGGACCGTTAGTAAATCTTTGGCCATGGCGGCGAGGATCGGAAACTCATCCTCCTTACCTCTCCACCAAGCCAGCAAATCAAGACTTCTAAATTCATCCGGAGTCATGTGTTTCACAAAGTTGGTACCACCATACCTTCCAAGTTCACTGCTTGGGTGTTTACCCTTTGACGTTTACCGGCGTCTTCCCAAATCATGTAGTACATCCCCATTTCAAGGTCGGTTTGGGATTGGGATTGGGCAACAGCTCTTAACGAGTCATGAATTTGGGAAGACGACCCGTATTTTGTAAGGTAGACATCATACATGTTTGACAAGGTGGTGTTGAAAGCATTCTTTAAAGTTTGGCTATAATAGGGGTTTTGATCGTCGTTTAACCCAAGCTCATCACAAATTTTTTCTATTAAAGCTTCAACACCACCAACATTGATGCAAGGGTTTAACGCAGCAGCACATGTCAAAACAGCGGGTAGTTGTTGAAAATGTTAAAAAAAACGTTGATGCAAGGGGTTTTGATCGTCGTTTAACCCAACCTAAACTATATATAGTTGTTTGTGGGGGTAAAATGTTAAAAAAACAGCTAGAAATCAAGAAAAAACGGGCAAAAAAGGACCCAAACGGTCATATGGCCGTTTTATAACGGTCAAAAACCGGTTAACCTAAAAACCGGTTAACCGGTTTTTAGGTTAACCGGTTTTTGACCGTTAACCGGTTAACCGGTTTTTAGGTTAACCGGTTTTTTAATAACCGGTTTTTAAATTTAACCGGTTTTTTTACTAACCGGTTCAATAACCGGTTTTTGTCCACGAATGAGTAACCGAAGTACTAACCGGCGGTTCAATAACCGGTCTAACCGGTTTTTTAATAACCGGTTTTTCTATTAACCGGTTTTCGGTTAAACCGACCAAACCGGTTCTATAACCGGTTTTTTTGAACACCTCTATCTACGATACGAGTGATATATGGCCCCAAAGCCAACTGGGATGACCGCCCCTGCCAACCACGGCTCCGGGAGAACGACGCAAGAAACAGTGTCGCTATATTGGCCTCCCGGCCCGTGATCATCGATAGCAAAGCAAAAAGATCAATGTTGTTGCACTTATCGTGGCCCGAATGACGGCCCACGATAGAGCAAGCAACAATGCGATGAAGGTAACGGTGGATGGGGTCCTGAATGGACGACTCGACAACGGTGCTCGAGTGGGCCCCGTCCGCTATCGTCGCCCAGAACTGGGCCTCGGTCAGCCAAAACTCCCGGTCAGTCTGTGATCGAAGAGTATAACCCCAGAGGCTCGTACGGAACTCCGGGGTCAACACCTCCTCCGCGGTGTAGTACCCGGTGGCCACGGCAAACTGTGGTATAGACATCTCGAATGTCTGCCGGCCAAGGGCAAATGACACCGCATGGGGCTCAAAGAAATCGGTGGGCACGCGTCTGAATGTTGAAAAGAACTCACGTGTGAGCTCGACATACTGTATCGAGTCACATGTGAGGACCTGTACCCACCGGTCGCTCAACATCGCCCGGACGTCCACCTCCTAGCCCACTGCCCGGAGCAGGGTCCAGTCGATCGTCCTATGTCGAAAGAGCTGCATCGCCGCGAAACGGCGATACGATGTCTGCTCCTCCGACAAAGGAGCATATCGGAGTATGATATGTAGGATCTGGTGGCCGTCCCCCACGATCGACTCCCGAACCGTATCGGGAGTGATCGGGATCTCATCCCCATCAAACCTGATAACCCATGGTGGGCGCACCACGGGCTGTGGGGGATCTGGAGCTCCTCTAGGTCGGGCAACGGGACCTCGTCGTCCCGCGCCTGCTGGTCTCTGTCGCTTGAGCCCGGCGGCGCCTGATGAAGGTCCTGGAGCATCCGACATGCTGCACAATACACATGAACTATCAACAATTGACACGAAAACGAGAAAATTTCGGGATATCCTATATACAAATAAAATAACCAGGTATCTCCGCCCGAATGGAGATTGAGTACGGGCGGATAACCCAAATACGAGGAACGCACAAAATTCTGAAAATTCGACACGAAATGACAGACTCGAACTAAACCGACTCGAACGGACAGACACGACCGACAAGTGTCTCGAAAAACGTGCACACAACAAACTCAATCGGAATTCACAAAATCGGGCGAATCGGGTCTCAAGATTCACTTATATTATTATAATATTATTAACTTAAATTATTATGTGATATTAAAATATTATTAAATTTATAGATTAATTAATATTATATATAAATTAAATTATTAGAATATTAAGTTAATTAAATTAGATTTTATTAGCAGTATTATTATTAATAGGTAAAATTTTAAAATATTATTATATTAGATTATATCTTATTATAATATTAAATTATATTAATGTATTAGAAAAATATTATTAATATTATTATTATTAATTAATTAAAATATGAAAATATTTTTGTGTGATATTATATATTAGATATTAAAATTAATTTTTATAGTTTTTATATTAAAATAATATTAAAAATAATCTAAAAAAAATTTTTAATTTTTTTTCTTAGTTTAGTATTCTTTTATTATTATTATTATCAATTTCCGAATTAAGAACCCCGATCCTGTTCCCGAACATTTAAACATAACCCGACACAAAACCACTCCCGCCAAAAAGCAACCTCGAACCAAACACAATCAAACATGAACCACAGTTACTAAAAATCTAAACTTAAACCAAAGTAACCCAACACCAAAATTAACACCTGACACCCCGAAACACTCTGCACCCGAACCAAAATCGATACAATAATAAGCAATTACACTTACCTCAGGGTACGGAAAATCAACTAATACAGAGGGGTGGTAACGGTAGTCGGCGGTGAACGGTGGTGGGAAAGAGGCGGCGGTGGTGTATGGAGATATGAAGATGGTGATGGGAGACGGTGGAGAGAGAAACAGAGAGATGATGATGAATAGTTGACGATGGTGTTGAGGCGGTGATTGGTCGCCGGCGGTGGGGTGAAGTGAGAGAGAGAGAGAGAGAGATGGTGGTGGAAGGCGGCCGGAAGTGAGAACGGAGTGAGAGGGAGAGGGAGATGTGAAGAGGCGGTGGTGATGATGTAATATATATATAATTATATTATTATTATTATTATTATTATTATTATTATTATTATTATTATTATTATTATTATTATTATTATTATTCGGATTATCCATGGTCCATCGCGTAGCGCGATGAATAATGGGGATTGGCATCGCGCTACGCGACCCAAAACCAGTCAGATTAGGGTTCAGGGACCATCGCGTAGCGCGATGGTCTCTGATCTGGCGTCATCGCGCTACGCGATGACGTCAGACGTCAAGATTATCCCAACCATCGCGTAGCGCAATGGTGAGCTGTCCAGGACCGTCGCGCTACGCGACGGTCCCCAGTGAACAGAAAGTTTTTGCCATTTTTGCGTCGGGCATTTTCCGACCCGTTCACTTTTCGACATCCTGATAACACCCTGAACACGTTTCCGAAGTCGAAATTTGCAATGCGTACCTGGATTGACATGAAATTGACCAAATACTTACCGAACCTCAATGATGCACACTTCACCAAAAGCTTCCCCACACTTGGGATTTGCTGCACATAACTCGAGACAAATGTCAGACTCAACAAAAAGAAACTAAAATAGAACATACTTACAAACCCCGGGTTGCCTCCCGGTCAGCGCTGAATTGCGTGTCTACAGCTCGACAATGCCTCGAATGCTTCAAGAAGTTTCATAAATCGATGAAGTCACCATAAAACTCACCGATTTCTTTTCTCTCTTCCCTTTCCTTACTGTCGGTTTCTCTCCATCTTTCATTTTAACGCCTTTCTCATGCCAGTCTTTCTTCTCACTGCTACCTTTCAGCTCGTTCCTGTCAGTTAAAAAACACCCTTCTCTTGTATGATTTGCACACGATGGTACACACTTATCAACAAGAGGGTTAGTAGCATTTTCGAACAATAATAACCGCTTAACACGGTTCCCACACTTAATGCCAAAAATCCCTCAGCACAATCAATTACCGCATGTGTTGTATCAAGGAACGGTCTGCCCAGTATGACTTCAGATTGTTTAATATTACCCTTAGCATAATCAAGTACAAGGAAGTCAACTAGGTAGCAAAAATTGTCCATTTGAACCATTACATTAGTGACTATGCCCCGGGGGTGTGTATGAATTTGGTTCGCCAACACCACGATGGTGTTTAAACTCTCTACGAGCCAAACTCATACTGATCATATAAACTGCCGGGCATGACATTAACACATGCTCCAAGATCTAGAAGTGCCCGTTCAGTTTTAAAAACTCCAATTTGAATTGATAAAAATGGCACTCCCTGGTCTTGGAGTTTACTTGAGGTGGTATTATTCTCCACCTCCTCATCTCCCGTGTTGGTCAATTTGGTGTTTAGACATTTTTCACAAGTGCAGTTTTCACAAAAAGTTAATTCATCTGTTTTTAATTTCACTTCATTTTGGAAAACCATCTCATTTTGGAAAACCATCTCATTTTGACCAACACCTTCATTCTCATCACTAACATCATTCACCACCGGCTCAACAAACTGCGGTGGCGACTCACTTTCAATACAGGTAATTTCAAAATGAGGTACAAGACTTACCGCGTTAGTGTGCACACTATTACCTTTCTTCGAGCTTGAGCTGGCATGTTGCGGGTTTACTGTGGTATCGCTCGGTAGCTGACCCGCGTTCTTCTGAAATCTCGCCACGTCTGCTGCGAGCTGACCAATCTGCTTTGACATCGCTTCTGCTGACTTGTCTCTCAACTCGAACTGTCTCTCCGTTTCCTTCTGATTATCAGTCACGAGCTTCAACAACGCATCTAACTTTGAATGTATTGACTCATCTGAAGTTCCCGAACTACCCTTCTGTTGGTCCTGATTCGGATTACCTGACGAACTGTTACCCCGGTAACCATCTCTGTTATATCCCCGACTGTTATACTGGCTGTTCAAACCACCCTGTCGGTAGCTGTTCTACTGTCGGTTCTGACTGGACCCCTGAAAATTCAGGTTCGACTGGTTCGACGCGTTCCCGTATTTAAAGTTCGGGTGATTCCTTAGGCCCGGGTGATAAGTGTTCGAATTAAACCCTTGGCCCTTGGACTCCCCGTACGCATAACTGACTTCCTCATCATCGGTATACTCGTCATCATCAACCCCGGGGCAATTTTCAACCTTATGCCCCAACTCGCCACAGTCTGAACAAACCGGGAATTTAACCCCGACTTTACCAACCTCTTTCTTCTTCTCTTTCCAATAACTCGCGAGTTCGCGTTCCAATTCTGCAATTCTGACTGACTCGCTCGAAGCTGATTTAACTGTTCGGGTAACCCCGACTTTTCGTCTTCGTTTAGCTGCTGCTTCTGACTTGGAATCCTCACACATAAACTCAAGGAAATTCCAATCATCCTCTTCTGGTTGGTTCAACAACATCCCATTACATGACGATTTCAAATACTTTATGTCCTTGTAAGTCAACCCGTCAACAAAACACTTCACTAACTCCCATAACTCAATCTGGTGGTGCGGGCATTTCCTGATCATCTCCTTATAACGAATAAATGCCTCATGAAATAACTCACCCAGTGACTGTGCAAAATGTCGAATCTCCATCCGGGCTTCGTTAGTCTTCAACTGCGAATAATACTCGTTGAGGAAAACCTGCTGCATCTCGGCCCAGTTCTCAATACGGTGCATCGGTAGCGAGTTGAACCGGTGTTTTGCTTTGTCTTTTAATGAAAACTGGAACAACCGTAACTGGACCTCATCCTGATCATAAGTACCATCACCAATAGACCCGCAAATAGCTGAAAAATCTGATAAGTATGAATACGGGTCTTCAGATCCCAGTCCGTGAAAATGTGGAACTATGTTGATGTAGGACGGACGGGATTTAAATGTCGACTGTCCCTGAACACACACATGTGGGACAATCGGTGATGCACCATCTGAAATAGTTGGTCTGAACCGACTGTTAACACCCTGAACCGGAGGCCTGTAATTCCTTTGTCTGGCCCTCGGTTCCTCAAAACCTCCCCGATTAACCTAAATCGGTTGTCTCTGTTCCTCCCGATATCTTCCTATACCAACCCGATCCGGATTTCTGTTCCTCCACCGGTTACCTCTCACCCTAACCGGTTCCTCAACCTCAGCAACCTCTTCAATCCGTATACCCTCATCTGCATTTCCTAGCTCAAACCCGTCATTCATTTTGGTTCCCGTTATTCCTCATCTCCCTCTTCTTCGTCTTTAGTGTGAATACTGACATGGTCAAAATCCTGTATGATCAGCTGTCGGTGACGAGGGGTGTTGTTCAGGACTGATGGCCCGGGTCTGTCAAGGTTTCGGTTTCGGTTTCTGGATTGTCGGGCTGAATTTTGGTGTAGTTGATTGGTGTTTATTGGTGGTGGTATGTCATTATTTGGTGGATTTTGGTTATTTGGTGGGTTTGGTTCGGGTTGGAAAGCATTGATCTCGGGCGGTGGGTTTTGGTTTTGATTCTGGTTTTGACCTTCCATATCTGACTATCTGATCTGAGCTCGGTTTTGCCGAGCTAAACGTTCAATCTCTGGCTCGTAAATCAATGGAGACTTTCTTCCTGAATAGCGGGTGTGCATAAACCTGTTGCCTGCACAAATAACACACCCCACGTAAAATGGAAAAATAAAACTAAACTAAAAATAAAAATAAAAACTAAATTAAACTAATTTAAACAAAGAAATCAATTAATACAATAATACTAAGCGCACTAACTCCCCGGCAACGGCGCCATTTTGATGCTAGACTGTCACTATCTAGTCAAAAACAATATAAATCAATGTCCTAATCATCTTAAACTAGTCAGGGTAAGTAGGGTGTCGAACCATGAGGAGTATGTGGTTAGTGTATAGTGTAAACGATTCCTAACATTATGAAGTGTTTCAATTAAAATGCTGATCACACTAGCAAACAGTTTATATTTTATAATAAGCAAACAAGTAATCACGTATTCAATCAATTAACAAAGACAAATCACACCCGGGAATCCAAGTACGTAACCTAACAGCAAACTCATGCAACTTAACAGATAAACTATCCTGTGTCAACTACAGACTGACTAACCGGTTAAACCTTAGGCATCCACGCTCACTAACACACGGCACTGGTTATCAAACGGTCCCTGCCAGTGTGACTCAACTAGGGGCAAACGTATGCTTTCTTGCAATTAACAGGTCAAAACAATCCTACAAGCAATTATCATAGCAACTGGCACACTAATCGTTCCGATCGAAATAAACCTAAACTGACATTGTGCACAATCATACTAGACATAAATACCTATAGATTAACATCAACAATAGTTACAATCAATTCTTTCTTAATACATGAGAAAAACTGAAAGATACAATACTCTACATCCCGGGCATGACTCGAAGGAACTAGCCGCGCATCGGTATCTCTCGGGCTTCGGTTATGATCTGGTAGGACATGTATGATGCTTGGAGATGATTGGAAGTGATGGTGGCTCTCCTTTCTGCTCTGAAAATCGCCTGGAAGGTGAAGAATGGCGTCTAGGGTCGTCAAAACGAATATAACATGCAAACCCTAACTATCCCGTCTGTGCGGACCATCGCATAGCGCGATGGTCCCCTCCTCTAGTCCATCGCGCTACGCGATGGACCAAAAGTCAAAGCATCATTAAATCAAGGGCATCACGTAGCGCGATGCCCTGCCTCCCACACCCATCGCGCTACGCGATGGGTCACTTCAGTCAGCAAGTCCGTATAACTGTCTCGGTAAGCGTGTTAGACATCCCGGGTCTTCATTCCATGCTCGTACAGGTCCAAATTAAGCGCGTTAAGTACATGTGACCTGAAACACAATAAACATGTATGAATTACCAAAGTTCCTAAACTAAACTAGTAAAACGATTAAGTTAACATACTAAAATCTATACAAATAAACCGAACATCAAGACGCTCCCAATTTCAGTCCCTCAACTTGTAAGTGATTTGTTTAAGTACTTGGTTTCTAACGAACTTTGTATGAACGACCTTGACAACAAAACTAATAGTTTTGAATAAAACAAAGGTTTAATAAAATATGTATGAACACAATAAGGACTTAAAATCTTTTTGGCATTTTGATATATTTTAATATCACAAAATATATACATAATATTTTGAAGTTAAAACATATAATAAAACGGAAGAAAGTAAAAAAAAAGATAGGAGTAAAGATGAAATTAATATTATATATCAAAAATATTTACGTAAAAGTATACTAAATTACTTTTGTAAGAAATATCACGACATGGAATCATATTATCTGTAGCGATGACTTGTGGTCGGTAAATGGTTTCGTCACAATTTTTTTTTTCAATTTAAAATAAATGTAAAATAAAATTACCCGTTTTTATCCGAAAATTTGAGCCCACTCCCTGCGTTTTTATTCAAGGTTTGCCACTGTATATATTGGTAAGCTTTTGTAGGAAAACCTCTCTTTCTCTCTCTAGAAAAAACCTTTATGCAACGTCAAAGTCATAAGCCATAGCTGGCTTTAACTCGTATATATATTAATATAAGGCTCTATAACAAATCATGACCATACCAATAATTTGGCTGAAAAAGTTATCAAAATTTTCAAATCAATGTAAAATTACAAGAAAGTCCAGTTACATTCTACAAAAAACAAAGTGAAATGAAATATTCAAACATGTATTGATCGACTCGAATATTAATTGCTATACATAGTAGTAGGCTGTGTTTGTTGTAATTTCTGTCAAGGTTCTAAAACCATACAACTCAAGCCACCACCTAGACCCAACAATGCACAGACCTTTCAATCTAAAAAGGGTATGCGGAAGACAACTTATGCCCGCATCGTCTATATTCAACTCTTTCAAACATTCTAAACATCCAAGTTCCTCTGGCAATTTCTCAAGTTTATAACAAAAGGAGAGATTTAATCTTTCTAAGTTTTTCATTCTACCAATGCTGTTCGGAATATCTTGCAAGGATCTACAATCCTTTAGGTGTAACTCCACTAAACACTCTAAACATCCAAGTTCCTTTGGCAATTTCTCAACTTTATGACAAGAGGGGAGATCTAAACGTTTCATCCCACAGATGCCGCTCTGAACATCTAGTAAGGATGTGCAACCCGTTAGGTGTAACTCCTCTAAACACTCTAATCTGCATATATTATCAAGTAACTGCTCAAGACACCAACAAGAATTAAGTTCAACATTTTTAAGATGTTTCAACATAACAATCCCATCCGGAAGATGCTTAATCTTTGTCATATGCAAAGATAGCTAGCTTCTCTAGACAGTCTAAATGCCACAAATCCTCTGGCACCTCTCGAAAACTACCTTCAACTCTAAGCTCTCTTAAATGTCGTAAACCATAGATGCTTTCTAAAGATGAGCCTACTACCTTTCCATTAACGCACAAGTTAATGAAATGTAGTTTTGGTGAAATGTATTGAACAATTTGATGAATAAATTTTGCTTCAGGCCTGTGTTAAAAGAAGATTCAATTAGATTACTCAAAGTAGCAGTTAAAGAATATAAGGTGAAGGAATTACCCATCAAGAGTGTTCTTCAACTCAAACCCAGCCAGACCAGCTGCTTCGTTGAGAGCATCTCTCCATCTCACAGAAGCCTCTTTCTCCACATCTTTTGCGAAGGCTTCTCCAACGGCCCCGCTTTGGTTAGGTTCCACATCATAGAAGATGGGATAAGCAGTCTGCTCCTTCATCTTCCGACACTCCATGATCTTTACAAGCTCATCTAAGCACCATGATGAAGACGCATAGTTCTTGGAGAATACAATGATGTGACACTGGGAATCTTCAATGGACTTGATGAGCTGATCATTGATCATTTTCCCTTTCTCGATTTTTTCATCGTTTTTGTAAGTGATAATGCCTTTATCTTGAAGAGCATGATAGAGATGATCGACAAAGTTTTTGCGGGTGTCTTCACCACAGAAACTCAAAAAAACATCATAATCGAAGCTCTTTCGAATTGATGACACCAAACTAGATGCCATTGAATGCAAGGATGAAGGATTGAATAAAATGGATTCGTTGTAAATCGGGAAAAGTTAGATGAACTGGTAAGAGATTAGTGGCCGACAATTTTTTGGAAAACCTTTATAGTTCAATGTATGGCTTAAGAGTTAAGACCTATAATTAATATCTTGAGAATTGGTCATTACTTGTTTTCACCATGATAGTTGGTAATATGGGTGAGTGCTAGTCAAACAATCTTGTATCTTCTATTTTGTTTTCAGTACCTTGACTTTATGAAGTGCTCACCCGGTCCAAGGTCTACAAAGTCACCAATCTAATGTTTCTTTTATAAAATATGAGATTTCTTATGAATATTCTTCATTTTTCGTCTTTTAGGTGTACATGTAGGAAATTGTACCTTTTATCATTAATCTTCCTTAACTACATGGATCATCCTCCTTTACGTTTATGGTTTGTAACATGTTTTATCATATTCACTAACTGACATTCTTGTTCAACAAAACACATCACTATATATAATTGGAGAAGCAAATAAATACCTAGCATACTTGTTCATGGTCACTATGAGATTCCCCTGAAAAGTTACATCGCCTTTCCTAAAGACTCATCATCTCAATGAGTTATGTAAAACTTTTGGTGCAACACCAACTTGAAGGATTTGAACGGTTAATGTGGAAAGTATAAGGGTGATTCAGTTTTGGTCTCATGCGCTTGGAAGAGATCGAGTTAATAGTTAAATTATTTTTTATCATCTTTTTATTTGAAGTTTGAGTTCTTCGTAAACCCGGACCGGGACCCGCTAAGCTTACCGGTGCGGTCTGCAGTACTTAGCCTGTTTTCTAAAACCCTGCCGGTTTTGACGGTAAAACGCATTTTCTTAATATTTTTTTTCTATTTTTAATCGTAAAAATAATCAACATCCATCTAGAATCTAATCTTAGTCTTAGTCGCCGCCTACCTTCGGTCATAGCCTCTGCCCGGCCAAGTTTCTTCTTTGATAATGGCATATGCCGCACGTATTTTTCGTATCTTGACACGTATTTTTGTGTGATGGAGATGCTAACGTGACAATCATGTATTGGAGGGTTGGGGCGATTTGTGGGTTGCAGCACCGCCTCGGGCTACATAGCTCTCGCTTGGCCACGTGTCAACCTCCCCCCCTCCCCCCTTCTCAAATTTTGTAGCCCTCCACCATCCACTACACATAGCCTTTAGGCCTTTTCAAAAAAGCCCATTTTGTGGTACACATAACGTTTGGTGTTTAGAAGTTAACACAAAAGTTGATGGTTGCCATATGCTTGCTTGATATATATATATATATATATATATATATATATATATATATATATATATATATATATATGCAAAGTATAAAATGAAAATCCACTTGAGTTGTGAAAACCAGTGAAAACCCTATGTAATATCGTTTTTTTTTTGTTACATGTAATATATGTTGTTACATTTAATACAAAACATTGAAAACATAAAAAAAATGTTTTGCTATTTTTTTTTAATATTTTTTACTAATTTTTATTTATGTTTTCATGAGAGAGAAAGTGTAAATAAATTTAAACATTTTTTATTAACTTTAATTGTGAACCACAAGATTTAATCTTTAATTAAAAACATGTGGTTGAGAATGGGTTTCTAGAGTTTTCACAACTCAAGTGGGTTTTTATTCTAACCTAACCCTATATATATATATATATATATATATATATATATATGGCATCATCCGGGTTAATGACCGGTCCGACCTATGACCTGGGAAGATGTCTGGGCCGATTTCGGCCCAGGTCTGAAAACATTGGAGCCAAATTAGTATTTTGAGTTTGAGTATGATGCAATTTGTAAGGCCTATATAAGCACATTACTTTTCTTTTGTTGTAGTATGTATTCCGTTCTTGTTTATTATTAATAAAAAAAAGTCGCATAAATGTTTTGTTAGTTGTTTAAGGTTTAACAAGTGGTAACAGAACTTCGTTGAAGAAACACTAACCGGGACCCCGGGCAGATTACGAGTAACCTGGGGGTTAGATAGATGTTTCCCACGAGGGGTTAGACCCAGAGAAGATGGTTCTTCTGATAACCTGCAAAACAGACACCGTGAGCTTGTCACTGAGAAGGGGGGGGTTCCTCCTTGTGACCACCCTCCGGCGTGAGAATCAGACTAGATTGCTCTTTAAATATAAATGTATATTAAGAGATTGCTAGAGCAGATATCAGGTATAATATGATGATAATGTGATAAGATATGATAAGATGAGATGGTCATACCATTTGTGGTATTTATAGCCGAAGGTAGGTTTCCAAGGAGGTGTGGCCTGCTGAATAGTATTCCTGTTCATCCAACAGTAGCCTACGCACGTGCCCTGCTGGTAGTTGGTGGGTAGGCAGCGGCTGATAGTGACCAGGCCTGCTGTATACTATTCCTTTTCCACCAACTGCCGGCTATGCACGTGGTATGACAGGAGTTGGTGAGTAGGCAGCGGCTAATAGTGGCATACAGTACAGGAGCATGCTGCTCGCCATACTGTTGTCAATAAGCTGTCGTATCTTTAGTCAGATCTTTTGCCCATACCTCGTCAGGTACAGTACAGAAGATCTTCCTGTATCGTACGGACTGGCTTATTTGGGCGGGAGTATTCCCCCTCCCGCCACTGTGCGGGATTGTTCCCGGCTTTGCTCATTCCTTCAGGTGACACTGAATGATTGAGAGCTAAGTGCCTTGTGCGTGTAGCCTTGCTGCGCGGGTGGCCTTCCCTGATGGCTTGTATCCGAGGCTGCGGGAACAGGCGGAGTCCTTCACCATTGGGAGGCATTTCCTGCGGGAACAGCTTGCGTACTGCGCGTAAGGATGTCACGTCTCTGAGCATGGTTGGTCCTGCGGATCCAGTTGGTTTCTGTGCAGACGTCCCTTTTCAAGGTGAGTCTTGCGGGTCCAATTGGGCTCTGCTGGGACCTACCTCTTCAAGTCCCCCCAGTCCAATGTTCTTCTCATGAGTGTTTAATAAAGTGAGGTGAACTTTTGGACTTAAGCAAAGGGTTTTGAAAAGGGTTTTTTAAGGTTTTCCATGGGGATTCTTCCCGCGGAAGTCCTTGTCACTTGCAGAAATTCCCGAGTTTCCTGCTTGGTCTTTGGGTATGATGCGGGTAGGTCTGTAACCTCCTCGCAAGTCAGGAGCGTTGAGTCCCACTTGTGTGGATTCTCCATGAGGTTTTGGTAGTTTTGAACATAGTGATCAATTATGTTAAAACCACCAATTCCATCCTGGAGCTTCAAACAACGTAGTTCTCGACGTTCCCGCTATGCGGGGATGTTATTTCCGTTTCCGCAAGCATTGCCCAGAAGATCCTTCTTGGTTTCAATTCCCAGCGGAGCGCTAGGTATGTGAAGGGTTTTGCCTTAACACTGTACCCGCGCTCGTCTTACGGTTACTTTACTTCCAAGGTATTCCTGGCGTCAATTCCCTGCGGGTGCTAGGTATGTGAAGGGTTTTGCCTTAACACTGTACCCGCACCCGTCTTATAGTTACTTGGTTGCCGAGGTATACTTGGCTTCAATTCCCTGCGGGTGCTAGGTATGTGAAGGGTTTTGCCTTAACACTGTACCCGCATCCGTCTTACGGTTACTTGTTTGCCAAGGTTTTCTTGGCTTCAATTCCCTGCGGGTGCTAGGTATGTGAAGGGTTTTGCCTTGACACTGTACCCGCATCCGTCTTACGGTTACTTGGTTGCCAAGTTATTCTTGGCTTCAATTCCCTGCAGGTGCTAGGTATGTGAAGGGTTTTGCCTTAACACTGTACCCGCATCCGTCTTACGGTTACTTGTTTGCCAAGGTTTTCTTGGCTTCAATTCCCTGCGGGTGCTAGGTATGTGAAGGGTTTTGCCTTGACACTGTACCCGCATCCGTCTTACGGTTACTTGTTTGCCAAGGTAAGGGGTATTTTCCCGCTTACTTTTGAATCTTTTTGAATTTTGAATTTTGAAATTCGAAGAGTTGGTGGAAAGATAAGAACAATCCAAACCTCTGAAACGTCGTGCGACGGTTTCTTCTGACTGTGTCAGGACGTGCAGGAAGTTATGGTGACGTGACAGTACATGGTCATTCCAGACGCTTTTTCAGGCGCGTGGGCGCGATTTTTCGGGCGCGTGGCCGCGAAATTAATGGTACGCGTCCTGTCAACAGCTGTTGCCAGCTTGCTTTTTGCCACGTGTCATAGTTTCATTGCACCTTCATTTTCTCTCTCTTCCGCATTAATTTCATCGCATTAATTGCGATTAGTATATAAAGGGGGAGAGGGTTCTTTGTAATCCATACTTTCACTCTTCTCTTCATCTTCTAAGCGATTTCCGGCGAATACTCACCTTTTCAGGCATGCATTCCCTCGAAATCGTTTTCTTCTTTCTTTTACAAGATGTCTCGTGATCTCGAGTCTACAGCCGATGACAAGAGTACTGCTGGCGAGTGCCAGTGTGCTCTGCCTGTCGATCTGTACCAGTACGTCGTCAGGAAGTTCATGCTCGAGTCTCTCGAGCCTGAGTTTCCTGAACCCCATCAGACTGTGTACGATGCCCCCAGAGGCAAGATCGGGGTATATGCTGCATCCTTTGTCTATGGGAATCTTAGGTTCCCACTGACAAAGTTTGTTTACCGTGTCCTTGAGAGGCACGGTGTGCACCTGACCGAGGTGCATCCGATGGCGATTGCCAAGGTTCGCCACTTCAAGTGGGTGTGCCGGATTCTGGGAATTGAGCCCTATGTTGACTGCCTGATGACCTTCTACACTTGGAGGTGCATCCAGGGGTGGTATACCCTGATAACCCGAATCAAGGGTTTGAAGATTTGCGCAACCGAGCGCAGTCTTCGCTCGTGGAAGAGGGAGTTCTTCTACATCTCCGCTCGCGCCATCCCCCTTGCCATGAAGTTTAAGAATGGGCAAGCTCTCCCAAGCCTTCACGCCTCCAACTACCAGGAGGCGGAATGGTTCTCGAAGATATCTCGGGTCCAATCTCCGGTTTACCGGTTTGCGGAGTCCGGGATGGTGATGCTGGGGATGAGCCGGGTGTGGAAGGCTGCCGATGCGCAAAAGATCCCAATCGTCCTCGAATACGGTTCGAACTCTGTTCCTTACGGTATGCTTTGTTTCCTTTTGTTGATTTAGAATTTCTTCTAACTTCTTTTCTGTTTATTTCAGAGGGGAACGACTTGAAGTCGCTCCTGTACCCGCGGGAGGCTGACGGTCCCGCTCGGATGGGTACTCGCGCTCTAGACGAGAACGAGTTGCCCATCCTTGAACAAACGGCGGATCGGTTCGTGGAGGTCTATCCGCTAGGCCATGAGATCCTTAGCGCCCGTCGGCCAGGTAAGGCGCTATTCGACCCTCGACCCCTCAATGTTGAAACCTCTGCTGGAATTCCTCTAATCGTATGTTCTGATGAGGAATCCGCAGATGGTCCTCCGTTGGTGCGGAAGAAAAAGGCTGCCGGCGGGAAGGGGAAGGAGAAGGTGCCTCCACTGCCGATCCAGCGCCTCGGTCTGATTCGGAGACCGAGAGCGAAGAGGTGGCGGGGAATCCCGGTGGTGATAAGACCACTGCTCCGGAGGTTGCGACTGTCACCTCCGGAGAGCCCAAGAAGACGACGGTGACCGGCGCAAAGAGGCCGGCTCCGTCGGGTTCGTCCCCGCCTCTCCGTACCTTTAGGCTCAAGAAAACCCGTAAGTACAAACTTCCTTTATCTTTAGCTTCATAGTTTAATATCGTTAACACTTATCTTCTTTACGCAGGCGTGGATGTTGACGCATTCCAGGGTGGAGCGCAGAGGAGTACCTCTCCGCCAATGACGGTAGGCTTGGTCAGCCTACCTGAGGCGTCGACCCAGGCGCCTGCGCCTGCTTCCGCTGGTTCAGTTGCTCACTCCTTTGAGCCGACTGTTCCAGCTGAGATGACGTCACCGCCGGCTGTGAGTGCGATTTTTACTGCATCTTTCACCGAGCCGGCGGTTACTATTGCTGCGGATTCCGCGGCGGCGACCGCGGCGGCTGCTACCATGCCCCCGTCATCGGCAACGACGGCCGATCCATCAGGTACGCATGGGGCTTCTCGCCAATCTCTGCCACCTTCCCATCTGCCTGACCTCTTGGATGGATTTCCCTTGGGTTCAGGTGATGGGTTCGGCGGCTATCGGCCTGTTATTGACCCTACAGGTGCGTAGGGTTCTTTTGGCCCTTTTCATAAATATATATTTTTTTTTATATCATCTTTTCCTAACTGCTTTATGTTTTTTGCAGTGTCGGATTCCAATGAAGTGTATGTTCCACGATGGAACATTCGCCGAGGAACAACCCTTCGCACCCCTGTGGAGTGCGTGGAGTGGGCTCGTCACGCTGCTCCTAGTGGTGCGTTGGGGGAAGCCATGGCTAGCTACCAGGAGGGTAGGCTAAGCAATGAGTTTCGGGTTCTCCTGGCCCGTATGCAGCCGCGCGTCGAGCTGCTTTGTCGTGAAAACGACAAGTTAAAAGCAGCTACGCGTTAAAGAAGTAGCTCAGGCGCGGGCTGTCCGGAGGAGAACCAAAAACTTACCACAGTGGCTGCGGAGAAAGAGAAGGCCTTCAAGGGCCTCGAGGTTGAAGTTCAGGCCCGGCTCGAGGCCCGTTCCAAGGCTGCCCAAGCTGTTAATGAACAGCTTCGGCTGGCTAAGGAAACTGCAAGGAACGCAACCGAGAGGGCCACCAAGGCTGAAGCTGTTGATGAGCCTCTACGCGTGGAGAATGAGGAGCTTAAAGCCAAATTAGAGGCTCTCCAGCAGGCTCATGATGCCTTGGCAATGGAAGACGCCAAAAAGCTCCAAGAAATCCTGGACCAGAGGGGGGTGCTTGACCATGCTGAGCGTAAGCTAAAGGGCGTCGAAAAGGCTGCGGCTAAAGAAGTGTTGCTTGCCAACCTCAGCAAGAGTGAAGCCGATCGCGCCCGTAACGAAGCTCAAGCTGCCCTCCAAGAAGCTCTGGTTGCCAAGGAATGGCTTCTTCGAGAAGCGTTGTCTCAGGTATGTTTAGCTTCATGTCTTCACGCTTTTCTTTGTCAATAGAAAAGGTTCTGATACTTGTATTTTTTTTTTTTTTGTAGGTTGTGCATCGAGTCTTTGCTGAGACGTCGTATGACGATGCTATGAGCGCAGCCCTCAACGCTTCTCACGAGGATGGGGAAAGGGTCGGCTTCCTGCTTGGTCTAGGGTTCGTTGAGAAAGGCGTCCCGCCTTCCAACTTCCCTTTGTATAATGTGGATACTGAAGCTATTTACGACCAAGCAGTGAACCAGTATGCCGCCTTCCCGCATCCGGTGGTGGAGAAGGTAAACGAAGTTGCTGCTGCTGATGATGGGCTAGCTATCCTTAAAGCTTTCCTTGAACTGCCACGCTCTACTGATGGTGCTGGTCCAAGTGGAAGTGGCCCTGAAGCCTGATCCTGAAGATCCCTTCCCACTGCTAGGATAGATTTAGCTTGTATAGATTTATTTTCTTGTAGGCGGGTAGTTACCCGGCCATTCTTGTAATGAATCCTTGTGAAATATAAATCTTTGTGCGGGTAAGACCGCTATCTTCTTTGGATTCCTTGCT
>NW_027500574.1:0-38061 GCF_021521415.1 Bidens hawaiensis
TTATGTTTTCGGGGCTGTGTGCATACTCGATGTGATAGTTAATACACTTATCTTAAGTGGTAAGTGTATGCCTTGTATGATTTATGTATGATGATTGTTCGACGGTGCGTGAACGATCTTCGGATATTGCATGTACCGCCAGGTGGTAGTTAAGATATGATTGATAAGTATGATGAAAGATATGTTGTATGTATGAATATATGATGTATGCATAATGTATGTCTGTTATGATGATGGTACGTGAACGCTCTTTGGAGATTGCACGCATTGTCAAGGAAAGTATGTATGAACAGGTACGGTACAGTTACACGAAACAAAAGGACCAGACCCTAATAATATCTGTGATGGTAGGGCCCAGACCCTGATAATATCTGTGATGGTAGGGACCAGACCCTATAATATCTGTGATGTTGGGGACCAGACCCTTTATAATATCTGTGATGTTAGGGACCAGACCCTTATAATATCTGTGAGGTTATAGAGCGGAAAGCTCTTTAAATAGAACAGATAGTTATGTATGAAAAGTAAGTATGAATAATGTACACCCCTTCGAGCACGTGTGCAAGTATGAGAACAGATTGTATGTTGTATGATTAACTAGAACTCACTCAGCGTAGCTGACTTTTAGTATGCACGTAGGTGAGTAGATTGAGGCAGCTTGCATAAGAGGAAGCACATGGCATGGACTTGAAGAAGCTGGCATCTCAAGAAATGTTATGCTATTCTAAAGACAATGTTTCATGTTTTAAATGATTTGAATGCCCGTTAAGACGACAAAGTATGGTTTTGTAATATGATGGTTTGAATGTTTTAAGATTCCGCGAATGTTTTTATTAACTCTGATATTATGAACTGTGTTTATGAGTAAATCCAACGTCCAAATGTGAGGCACCGGTAACGGGGCCTTACAAGTCATAATGAACTGATAACAACGACTTAAGTCATAACGACGTAATATGTTGATTAATTACAACGTTTTCAATAATTGTTGTTGAATTTTTATTAGTAGACTCATAAGTTTTATTAAACTCCATATAAATTATATATTGAAGACTTATTGTGATAAAGTCAGCTACCATGTTTTCTCAAACAGTAACAGTTTGAGAGGTGTTGCATTAAATTTTGATATGAAATTAATTATTCGTTTATGAACGAATTGAGGAATCTAAATTTTCATATCGAATACATTCATGATACGCTTAAGGATCCTAGAACTAAAGGTCTGTTACCCATAAATATTATGATATCGCTTATAATCATCAGGGGTTTATTGATGACCGCGTACAACTGCATACCTTAGTATGAATGATTAACTATTAAATTTCCTCATCAGTTTTGATTTTGTACGTCTCTTAATATGTTTAGCATGCATAATGACATATAGACGAATTAATATACAAATCAAACATTATGTAGGGATTACTTGAAACTTTTGATCATAACTACTTAGGTTTTAAATAAGCACTGCAGTATAATTAATGGGGGTCTTGAACTGATGTTCAATTCAATGACTGTATTTCTCTGCTCCAGTTTAAGTTTAAAGCTAAAAAATGTTAACTCCTGATCAGGCTTATCTCATAATAAATGATTACTAGGCCAAGTGGGAGAATGTAAGAATAGTATATAATAATATATATTTATATATGGCCATTATAATCTTTTATATTATAATATATCAAAATATTAACTATACCTTATTATATATTAGTTTGGTAATTTATGATGGGACATATTACCTATAATCTATACATATTATTAAAGCAAAGAGCAATTTCCATATGTTACCATTCTAGGGTGTCCACATAGGATGTCACCTCAACTCCATGTCACCCATTACCTTTCTTAAGCATGCCAACTCAGAAATTAACCTATATTTAACCCGTTAACCCATTTAAGCTTATTTTCTCGCGGGTCTTGGATATCCATTTAACCCATTAACCCGTAAATTCAAATACTATATTTTAGTCTAATTTCTTCTGCTGCCACTATTCAGAAACCCTAATTGTCGCTCTAAGCCTGTTATTTCCGGTTAATCTTTCCGATGCAAGGTAAAATTATATAAATTAATTTCCGGCAACCTTAATATTTTTTCCGGTTATTCTTTCTTCTAAGCTTTTTATATTTATTTTCATTGTTAACTGATTTAAAAAAATCAGTTTAGGTTGTAAATCATAAACGGGCATGAAGGTTATATGTGGACGTTCTACGTTTTTCCGGTAAGTGTTGCCGGTTATTTTTTCCTGCCATGTTTATAACAATGATTTTTTTATATTTGTTGTAATACTTCATTTAACTTTGTTAATCAAAATATGAGATTTCATGGTTAACAACGATATTTGTTATTTACCGGTAAGACATTCAACATTAATATTCTACTTTATAATTTCATGTTAATGCCAAGATTAATAGATGCTCCTTTCTCTTTTCCGGTATACCATGGTCATTCGGACAATATCGTTTTCCCGGTAACACCTTTTAAATTTTCCGTCTTTTAATTATTGTTTAAAAGTCCATAATATAATGATTAATTCTCGATTTTATTATTTCAGGTAATTGTCCGACTCATCTATACTAATATCACTATTGATGAAGACTTTAATATCTGTATTTTTATTATTTATTCATGTATATATTTACTTTTAATTTTCAATATTCATGTATTTCAATATTTCAATTTCATATATTTTAGTTAAAAGTTAACAGTATTTGTTTCCATTTTGTTAATAAATTACACCATTAACTATTTCATTAATTATAATTATTTAGTTTGACTTTCCTAATTTGTGGACATAACTGAATTCGGTGTTATACATTGACTTTCCTAAACTAAGTAATTCATTTATAAAGAAAATCATAATTTATAAAGAAAATATACATTGACTTTCCTCAACAGAATTCAGTTTGTTTTCCATTTTCATAACCGAATTCGGTGTAATACATCGACTTTCCTCAATTAATAATTTTTTTCTTAATTTATAAAGAAAATCGTTTTTACAATTATAATTCATGTTTACCTCATTTACTATTTGATCATATAAATTCTAATTATAAAATAACATTTAGACATATATGGAACTTTTTCACTACCATCTATAATAAAATTCTTAAAATTAATTAACCATAATTTACATAATAATAAGTTATCTAAAATTATATGTTCATAATCTATAAATAATAATACATAATACGGAGTAACACCTTTACTAATTTACATTTACATTGTAAATCAAGTTATAGAATATTTTAGTCCAAATCAAATATATTAATTTTTCAAATTATTTTGTAACACTAAAAATATTTTATTGGTTTGAACAATATAATTCGCAATTAGTCAAAATCAAGTTGAAACATTTATATGATGTCCAAATCAATTTGTCCAGAATTATAATTATAATTCCCAATTATTCTAAATCATTTCTATTTATATTTTATTTTACATAAATAACTAAATAATTTACACTATATATTCGTTCATTTCTTAATCTTTCTCATCACCTTGAGCCATTAGAACCTCCATTGTTTTTCTTCATCCAAGTTAATGTCAATTTTACTTTTAATATTTTTTGTTTTATCTTTCACATTTTTCATTCATTATACGTTACTAATTAATTTTGTTCTTATTTCTTAAGGTCAATGGAGGCCCAGAAGTTTACTATGTTACACGAGATTGATGTGCTTAGATCTACTCCATCTACCATTAAGGTAAAAGTGTTGAAGGTTTGGAGTGTCAAGGATAACAATAAACATAATGATGATTTCTTGATTGAGATGGTTTTTATGGATGAATCGGTAATCTTTAGTTTACCATTTATGTTTATGATTTTTGTCCCTTTTGTTATAGTTCATAATTTGTTTGTTTTTCTAAAAATCCAGGGTAAGCGAATGTAGTCTACAGTTTTTAAACAAGATATATTCCGTTTTAAACGTTATTTAAACGAGATTGCTACATTAAATATAGTCAACCCTAGCCTTGGATCTAATGCGTCTAATTACAAGGTTATCGACTACCCTAATAAGTTAGTTTTAAACTCCAGTACCCATGTTAATCCTTGTAGCCAGTTTGATGGTCCTACATTCGGTTTTAAGTTTTACTCATTCAAGTCAGTTATTGATAAAGAGATCCCGCTGAAAGCTACTATAGGTATTATTTAAATAGTTTACTCTTTTTATTATTTTATCAAAAAATTTTGTATTTCTAATTCTTTAATACGATGTCTTCCAGATATAATTGGACATGTTGTTCACGTTTTTAAAGATAACAATTATAATATGAGAGATGTAAAAAGAAATGCAAGATTAACTATGGAGGTTTCTGATATCAGGTAAATGTTTTTCATTAATTTATATGTGAGTTTGTATTAATATTTCTTAATATTGAACACTATAAAATTTTAGTTCTAATATAAGTTTTTTACAGTGGTGACAGTGTTTACGTTACTCTTTGGGGAGATTACGTATCACAGTTCTCTAAGTATGTTTTTGACCATTTTGATGAATCACATATGATTATTCTCATGCAATTTGGTAGAGTTAAATACCATAAAGGTTTGTTTTTTATTTTGAATATGTAATTTCTTTTTTCTAAGACTTTCTTATTTTAATATCATAATGACTGTCTTGTGTTTAAATTTTTAGAGAAACCCTATGTGTTTAATTCCTACGGTTCTGATGTTACTCGTGTGTTCATCAATGATAGTATTTCTGAGATTGAAGATTATAAGACACGGTAATATTATTAATATATCTCCTTATTTGTTTATTCAATAATTATTTTCTTTGCATTTCTAACTCCTTATAAATTTGTTTTGCAGTTTGTTTGAATTTTTGGACTTCAAGGTTGATGGTGCTGTTCGTAGGCCGATTCCTGTAAAATTGATGTCTACTCTTGATGAAGAGTTTCTGATGGCTACATCATTTTTCAACATTTTCGAAATTTGCACTATATTGCATGTACTTATTAATAATAACATCTAATTATAATTTATAACATTTACCAGAAGGTTATGTTATCTTTTTTAATTTATTTATTTCAGCCAAGGAGTATTATAGTACTCGGGACCATAAAGGCGGTTTGTTCGGATTCAGAATGGTACTATGTCGGTTGCAATAGTTGTAGTCGTAAGGTGAGCGTGACTATGGTGGAAGCCGAAGATGTTTATGAATGCAAGAATCAGAGATGTAACACTTTGGGTGTTACACCTACTCCTAAGTATATTGTATATTGTATAAGTAAATATGTTTTAATAATAAATGTTGCTATGTTGTTGATTAAAAAAATTATTTCAGGTTTAAGATTAAGCTAAGAGTTCAAGATGGCAGTGGTGTTGTTTCGTTGACACTTTTTGATCGGGATGCCAAACTTATTATCAACAAAACAGCATCTAAATTGCTTGTTACTAAAGATGAGGTTATGTTATTATGTATTCATATTCTACTGCTTAATTTTTTATTTATATAAAACACTTTTTATGTAACACATGTTTTTATTATAAATTTTTAGGATGATGTTGGGCGTAGTGGATTTCCCAGTGAGTTGAACTGTTTGTTGGAAAAGAATTTTGCTTTTAAAGTTGAGATTGCCGATTTCAATTTTAGGAATAATGTTGAGGTATACGGTATACGAAAGCTAACAGACGATCAACAAATAATTCTGCTATTGAGAAAAGACTAATGCCTGAGTTTATAGTGGTAAATTCATTTGCCTTTAACTTGTATCAACTACATTATTGCCTTATATTTTAATTTTTTGTATTATATTTGTAGCCTTCTGATTCCGGATCTCTAACATTTGGAAATTCTTTAACTGATCTTCAATCTACAAGTTCTGCTTCTTTAAAGGTTTTTTCCACTTCTATATACTTTACATTATTTTGTTTTTTTTGGTTTTTTTTATATTGTTTACACCTTTTTTTTGACAGATTTCTGAGAATGGGGATAACAAGACTCCAGTTTCTTAGCGTTTAGTTGATGATGAAGTGAATGAGATCAAGTTGTCATGTAGTGATTCAGATGACAAACTGAAGCGTAAGCTTGTTGATGTTTTTGAGGGTGATCAACCATCAGGATTTTCTTCTACTAAGTCGAAGACAAGCGACATTCAAAATGATTCTGAGTTGGTTAGCGTTGTTGGATCAAGCAAGGATAGTGTTAAATTTCTTACTCCGAAGGTCGAGAAGTGACTTGAAGACTTGATTGTTGGGTTTTTATTTTATTTACATTTTAATAATTAATAATAAATACACCTGAGTGTGTTTGGTGTTATTTATGTTTTAAGACTTCATTTTGGTGGTGTTTTTGAAGACTTTATTGTTGGGTTTTTATTTTATTTACGTACATTTCTTATTTATGATGGTGGTTTTTAATTTCTTTATATTATCCTTAACATTATTTTGGTTCTTTTGTTTATTGCAACTCATAAATTTTAGTATAATTGTTTTATGTTATGTTTTTAAAATTTAATTCTTTAAATTTGGGATTACATAATTCAATATTGACTATAAAAAATGTATTCAATATTGACTATAAAAAATGTAATTACCTTTTATGAATATTAAAGTTTAAGATGAATATAAATATCATAGATATCCTATATAGGTTATAATATTATATTCCAATAATAAAATGTGATGTTTATATTTTCAAGAAACCCGTTTACCAATTGATGACCCGGGTCAACCCGACTTTTGGTATCATTTATAACCAATTTTAAACTCTTTTTACTCTATTTCAACAATCCGATCAATATCAACATCAATATTTGTTTCTTCTTCCGTGTTTTGAACGTAAGTTGGTTACTTCAACCCTAATTAGTGTTTAATTTTGTTCCCAAACAATCTATATTATTAGATTTTTCTTCATTAGTACACATATTGTTCATCATTTACTTGAATTTCATATATTTGTTTTTCTTACTGTAAAGCTAATTACCAATAATATTTCCTAATCAGATGAATTATCCTGCATTAGCCGTGTTTAATCAACCATTCGTTGAACATATGGTCGGTATCTACCAGTTAAAAGTTGTCGTTATTATCATATACTTCAAATTTTTAGGTTAATGTATGCTAATAGAGTTTCTGTTGTATTTTATAGAAAATTCTCAAAGATTATTTTAAGCTTCTTTTTCCACATGAGTCTGTCCATGAGACCGTTAGCATTACACATCTAAATCAAGAGTGGAGTGTTCATATTGATCTAAGCATTGATAAGTATGTATTTGGCAATTGATGGTTCCCATTTGTAAAAGACAACGGTTTCGGATTTGGTGATGTTTTTGTTTTCTTTCCCACTCAGGCACACGAATGGAGATTGTTATATGTTCCAGAATATCCGGATTGGGAGCATAAGGTTTTTGATGTCTATGTCTCTTATCCAACAATGAATAAGTTGGCAAGTTAAAGCATATTATTCTTACTTATATATCAGTTTTAAATTTTTATTTATTTGTTTGTTTATTTCTTAAAGTTTGTCTTTTACAGTATTTTTAACAAGGTTTTATAAATTTGTATGTCAGCAATTAAGAGACGATCATCTTGTACGTTATCTTCCATATCTGAATCGTGGAAGGTCATCTGCCAACTGGGATGTTTCTGTAGCTGATGGAAGTAGATGGACTCTTGTGTTTAAAAGTTTCAAAAGCAGTATTCCTGGATACGCATTTGTTGGTGAATGGCCCAGTTTAGCAAGGCATGTTAACTTACTAGTTAATGATTATCTTGTGTTTTTACCGGTTGATCGCAATACTCTCAGGTTATATGTCTTTGATAGTCGTGGTGTTGAACGGACACAGTTTGTTCAACAAAATAATATTGTTGGTGGGTCAGACAATGTTGATATAGTTACTGTTTCAGGTTAATTTCCCAATATTCACATAATTTGTGTATCAAAATATAATTATTTGTTAACTTTTGTTCTATGTTTTTATAATTAGATGATGATAGCTTTGGTGTTGTTGATATAGAAGGTGAGCGTGTTTGGATTCAAGATGAGCATGTCAGTGACAATTTTCTTGAAGTTGTTATTAGGGATCGTTTGGTAAGTTCTTTTCCCATGTCATAAATTGGTTATGGTATACATGCGTTTTTTGTATTCAAGTATGTATTATTATAAACACTAAATACTTTTGTTTATATATTTTACAGCGTTTACCTGTTCAATTTGCACGTGACAATGGATTAGATAAAGAGACTAGGTTGGTGTTGATAAACCCAAATGGTGAAGATGTGATGACTAGAATTCACATTGAATACAATCATGGTAATTACAAGTTTAGAGTTCATGACTGGCCAGAATTTGTTCGTCTTAATTCACTCGATTTGGGGAAGAAATGTCTACTCAAGTACAATCGTCCCACTCATTCTTTGATCCTGTCACAAGTATTTGAATAGGTTTTAAACAAGCTTTTGTGGTATCCATGTTTGGGTTCAAGAATATTATGTTTTGGTTGTTTAAGTTCTGCTACAATTGACACTTTATGTTTTTTCAGTTTAATATCTTTTGTTAATTATTATGTTTTGGAATACACTTAACAGATTTTATAAAATCTATGTTTACCATATGTTTAGATTCGTCATACATGTTGATGTGGTTGAATACGTATCATAAATGTTATAGTATCTTATGTTTAGTAGTATATATATTAATTTTATATTAAATTAACTTGTTTACTAGATGTTTTACATATTAAGAGTTTATGTTTAAATGTTTTATTATAACTAACAAATAAATGTGTTTTATTTTGTTAATTTGTTTTGATTCTTCTAGAATGTAGTTTTCATTTTCAATAACTACCCCTCTTATATTCATTTTATGTTAATTTGCATTCTAACAAAATTTCCGCCTATCACCTAAGTTAGAATATATTTTAAAAGTGTTATAAATCCCTAATCATCTTTTAGGTTTAACATATTCTTTATCATTCTCCCTACCGTCATTCATGTATGTATCCATCCCTTAATTTCTAATTTACTACTTATAATGTATAATTTACTTTTAACTATTTTTATAGAAGTTGTATTTCTGAGATTCCGTTAATAATTACTATTTTAAATTTATATTATTTTGTTTCATGTAGAAAGATTATTTTTGTAATGATAACTTCTTTTGTTATGCTTATCGAAGATCCGAAATTTCCTATTCAGGTATTCTTAAAATTCTATGCTAATATTTTTGTCTAAACGTTCAATATCTAATTGTTGTAACTCTTAATTTTATTATTAGGAAATTCCAAAAGAATTTATCTTGCAAAATTCTTTGATGTTTAACCTGTTGCCTAAAACAGTTGAAATTGAACATTACAAAGGATCATCGATAGTGGAGTTAAAAAAGCATGAAAAAAGAGTTTGTTTGGGTGATGGAGTTACTGATCTAATATGTTCTTTGAAGATTCGTCCTTATCAGAGGATTATTTTTATTTTATTTGAAGATGAAAGTAAATGGTTAGTTAGAACTCCTTCCACGAAGGCAACTTCTACTGGTATCGACAGGCATTTGTTTTATACGATCATAATAGAATGAATGAGAAATTGGTAGAATTCACTTTCTTTGTTTTTAATTAATAGTCAGTGTTAGAAACATGTATATTAAAATGGTTATAACATATATTATGCTTTTCTGTTTTCCTAACAGGTTGTTTTAAAGAAGAACATTGAATCCCAGTTTCAAGACGCGCTTCAAATCGGAGTAATAAGTTCATTTTTAATCATAACCATTCATGGGAGATAAATTTTAAATTTTATAAAAAACACTATTTATTTGGTGGCGGTTGGAAAAAGTTGGTTCAAGATTTGGCTTTCAGAGATGGTGACGTTCTTTGGTTAAACTATGTCAACATGTCTACTGTTGATTTAAGAATGTATGACAAGAACGGTATTCCTTTATTGTTTCCACATTTACCACCAATTATTTTTCATCAATTATCAAATTTCAATACACATGGTGAACATACCGTGGACTCTCCATATTGTGAATCAGTAGTTGGTTATTCTTACAATCCCGTTATAGATCATGGTGATAATAATAAGGCTGAAAACTCTAATTGTTATTTAGAGTTTCATAAGAAGATTGAATATCGTATGGTAATAAATGTTATATGTTTCAAAACTATTTTGTTATATGTTTGTTACTTTAAATTTAAATTAAACATATTAAGTTTCTAATTTATTTTGTTTTTAATATGTAAGGATTACCTGCTGAAGTTGGTAGACTGGCGAATTTGAAAAGAAGGCGCTTAATTAAGTTCAGGAGTGTGGCTGGCTATGAAACAATCTTTATAGTTAAAAATGGAGGAGAAAACGAGACGCTTTACATTAATTGGATGGAAAGATTACGTAATCAATAATCGATTATGTTTTGGCCAGAGTTTAGTTATTCGTTATTATAAGAATGATGTTGCTTTAGTTGTTCTTAAAGTTATTTAGTTATGATGTTTTTTTTTCGTTTTTATTTTTATTAATTTCGACTTTATTAAAACTTTAATGTAAGAACCATTATCTTTATTTGTTTTGTTTGCTTTAGAAATAATGTGTTTATGCATTGTTATTTTTTTCATTCATTCATGTTTATACCAAATATTTGTCAACATAATCATAATCATGATAACCAAAATCTTTTTATAACCATAACCTATGTAAATGTAAAATTTATGTTATTCGTACTTTTTTTTAAACCTGGTCAAAATAGATTAATATTAAACTATTAACTTACATTAAACTTAACGACGATTTCCTAAAGATATTCATAATTGAAATTTATATCATATTCCCTAATTTAAGATTCTTTCCATTTTATTACATTAATGACATTTTAATTTAGTTTTAATATTATAAATTCCTTAAATGTTGATTCATAATTTTTTCCTCCATTAACCATTTTCTATGATTTGTCAACATATCTTCCACCATTTGTTTCCATTATTCGTATAATCATGTCTTCATCTTCTAAGAAACGTAATATTGTTCTCTCCACTTCAAACAGCAAGAACTACGATCCAACTGGTATTTCAGTCTTTGTTCATATTTGTATCAACTCAGTCGATTTTTTTTTTCATTTAAACGGAATTCATTATGTTTTAGGTAGGTAATCCTTCAAGAGACCCATTGTCTGATGTTTCCAACACAACCCAGTCAAATAATGTTCAAAATGTTCATTCGAATCCACTTACCACATGTTTTTTTAACGGATACTCATATCCAGTATATCATTCCAATCAATACGGTAAAATCTCGAGGCGTCAACATTTTTATATTAATTTTAACAATGTTTAATTTGGTTGTTTGGTAATATTAATGTTTTCATTTACTTTGAATTAATCTATTTTCGTATCCTATGTTTGTTGAAATAAAGGTCAACCTCAAATCGGCCAGCTAGGTACCGTTTTAAGCAATACACCAGTTATTATATCTCAAAATTACACATCAAATAACTATTCATAAAAAACGGTTCAAGTAAGTTTTATATGTATTATATTTATAATATATTTGTAAATTTATTTATAATACTTTATTGGACTTATTTTAAAATTATAAACGCAGATTCTAACATTAGAACCCGTACTCCCTATGAAGTTCAAAGGAGTTGTGTTACTACAATTCAAAAAGAGAAGGAAAACTTATCTCCATCAACACTACCAAGCGTAAACAATAATTCCCTATATAACCAACGTTTGTTTCTCTTTTTGTCATTCATAGGTATTCTAATTCTCTAGCTACTGTTATTTTCATTATTCATTTTTGATTATATTTATATTATAAATATATTTCTAGATGATACTTCTACGCAACTTGGTGGTTTTTATTCTTCAAATCGAAACAATGAAAATAAATTGTAGACGGTAAACGTGATAAATTAAAACACTCATTAAACAAAGCTTCTCAAACAATGTCGTTTTCTTCAAGTAAAACCTTTTTCCTCTTAGTCATACATTTATAATATTTAATCTATTTGTTGTTTTATTAGTTATAAAATATTTTTTTTAACAGGTTGTGTTATTTCCTCTAACATCATCCCTAATCCAACATCAAATTTTAGCGGTTCTGTCTCTAACTACATAAATTCTGGAAGTACGTCATCAAAAAGGCTTGTTGGAAGACCAAGGAAAACAATCAATACTACTCCTATACCTATGCAGCCGATTTTGAGTTTTTTGTTAATGTTTTTAAAGGCATATCAACAAGTTATTATTTAATACATTATATAATTTTACATTAAATATTATAAATCTTGGTCATAAACTTATATGTCTCATTAATTATATAGATTACGTTGATCATGGTGATCAAAGTTTCAAATGTAAGTCTTGCAACGCGTGCTTGTGGGAACTTGAATCTAGGAGAGGAAAATAAGTGCCGATACAACGTTCTCTTTATGTTGTCGCAATGGAAATGTTAAACTTCCTGATTTAAAGCAACCTCATGAAACTTATGTAAAGTTATTTCGTGCCGAAGATTCTATAAGCAAGTATTTTTTGAAAAATATTAGACGATTCAATTCTATGTTCTCCTTTACATCAATGGGTGGAAAAATTGACAATTCCATTAATAGAGGAAACGCTCCTTTCACGTTTAGACTTGGCGGAGAAAACTACCATTCTATAGGAAGTCTTCTTCCATTAGATGGTAACAAACCTCAGTTTGCTCAACTATACATTTATGATACGGAGAACAAAATATCAAACCGACAACGAGTTTTTGGGTAAGGCTTACTTTTAAACATTATATGTTTTTCATTTTTAAAACAATTACTGTTTTATCATATATTTCCTTTATATTAATGTTAAAGTTTATTTGTTTGTCTTACAGTGAATCATCTTCAGATGCCGACAATTACGAAAATTATATTATTAATTATCTCAAGGAAATGTTAGACTCACAAAATCCATTGGTTCAGGCATCGTATGGTACATGATACTTTTAAAGAAAATCCTCAGATTGATTTTAAACTCCGCATTGTTGGAACAAGGAAATACGATGCTATGACTTATAACTTACCAACGGCCTATGAGGTTGCCGCTCGTATTGTTGGAGATATTGGTGATGCAATGGACAAGAGAGATATAATAGTTAACTCCAGGTCTGGTGGTCTTCGACTAATTAGTGAACTTCATCCTTCTTATACTCCTCTACAATTTCCTTTTCTGTATCCTTTTGGTGAGGATGGTTATAAGGTAGACATTCCTCATAGAAATGTCGATCCTTCATCTACGGCTGCCCATAAGAAGTGCACGATGCGAGAGTTCTTTGCATATAGGTTACAAGATAGGCCGAACCAATTCTCACTACCCTTAAATGGAAGAAGGATTTTTCATCAGCTTTTGGTTGACAAAAATACCATGGTTGAGAGTCAAAGGTTGCATTTTATACGTGGAAAACAGAGTGAACTTAGGTCTGACACCTACGAAAGCCTTCGAAACCTTAAGACGGCAGGAAATTCAGATGTTTCAACATCTGGGCAGCGTGTAATTCTTCCGTCAACTTTTACTGGTGGAAGTAGATATATGATGCAAAATTACTTGGACGCTATGTGTCTTTGTAGATGGTACGGTTATCCAGATTTTTTCTTAACTATTACGTGCAATCTCGCTTGGCCAGAAGTCAAACGTTTTTTAAATGATACCAATTTAAATTCTGAATACAGGCCAATATACTATGTCATTTTTTTTAAAATGAAGCTTGATTCAATGATTAAGTTGTTGAAGGATAAGGCTTAGTTTGGAAAAATTAAAGCAGGTTCGGTTTCGTATTTAATATTTTTTTTTCATATTTTGTTTACTGTTTGTTAAAGATATTTATTTAATTTAATTTTGCTAATTTATTTGTTTACTGTTTGATTCCAAACGTGGTCTGCCTCATGCCCATATTCGCCTATTCATTGCTCCAGAGAATAAAATTCACAATCCGTCACATATAGATAATTTTATTTCAAGTGAAATTCCTGACAAAGTCACTGAACCAGACCTATACCAGCTTGTGTCAGATCATATGCTTCATGGTCCTTGTGGTGAGCTAATCCGAGTTGTAGCTGCATCATTGATAGAGAATGTTCAAAGAATTTCCCAAAATGATTTCAAAGTGAGACAAGTATAGATTCCAAAGGTTTTCCGATTTATAAAAGAAGAGACAATGGATGTTATGTCGTTAAGAAAGGTATAAATCTAGATAATAGAAAGGTTGTGCCTTACAACAAAATTCTATTACAAAAGTATCAAGCCTATATAAATGTCGAGTGGTGCAATCAAGAAGGATCAATCAAGTATTTGTTTAAAGATATAAATAAGGGTCCAGATCGAGCTACAATTTCCCTTGTCCAAAATAACACCGCCGACAATGAAGATCCTAAAGTAGATGAGATTAAAGCTTTTTACGATTGTAGATATCTTTCTGCATGTGAGGATGCTTGGAGAATATTTGCTTTTGATGTTCATTACAGGGTCCCGGCTGATACAAGACTTCATTTTCATTTACCTGGTCAACAACAAGTAATTTATGGCCCTGAGGAAGATATTGAAGATGTTCTTACCAAGACTTCCAATTCAGTTTCATTGTTTACTGGTTGGATGGAAGCAAATAGAAACTACGAGTATGAAAGGAAGCTATCATATGTTGAGTTTCCAACACAGTTTGTATGGAAAAAAAACATCACCACCAAAATGGGTAGAAAGGCAAAGTGGATTTGCTATTGGTAGAATTAATGTCGTTCCCACATCATTTGACGAGGCCTACTACTTAAGAATACTTTTAAACAAGGTTAAAGGACCGAAATGTTTTGAAGATATTCGAACAGTAGATGGTTTTGTTTGTGATTCTTTTAGAGATGCATGTTAAAGAAGAGGGCTTTTAGACGATGATAAGGAGTACATAGAAGCAGTTGAGGAAGCAAGCCATACCACAAACGGATATTATCTAAGAAATTTGTTTGCAACAATGCTTATAACATCCTCCTTATCAAGACCTGATTACGTTTGGGATAATACATGGCATTTCTTAGTCGACGGGATTCTATATCATCAACAAAAGAAACACAAGAATCTAGGTTAGTTTGTTATATTTGTGAACTTGTCTTTTTGTAGTTTAGTTTAAAGTAGATTTATTATTTTTTTTCAGGTTTGTCTATTAGTGACGAGCAACTAAAGAACTTGGCATTACTTCAGATTGAAGAGTTTTTGGTATCAAACAATTCATCTCTACGTAGGTTTTCACACATGCCGTTTCCAGATCAGAAATCTGTGTCTACGTCAATGAATTCTCTTATGATGGAAGAATTATCTTATGATAAGGATTCTTTATCAAATGATTTTAAGCTTTTGTACACATCTCTAACTGATGAACAAAAAAGCGATTACAACGAAATATTCAACTCCGTGAAACATAAAAAAGGTGGTGTTTTTTTCGTGTATGGTTATGGCGATACTGGCAAAACATACTTATGGAAAACTTTATCGGCCTCAATTCGGTCTAAGGGAGAAATTGTTCTTAATGTTGCTTCAAGTGGAATAGCATCTTTATTATTAGAAGGCGGTAGAATGGCTCATTCAAGATTCCTTATTCCAATCAATCTGATCGAGGACTCCCAATGTCAGGTAACTATTATAAATTTCATTAAGTCTTGATTATTTCACATTTAAATTTATGTTTTTTAATTATTTTATTGAATCTAATGTTTACATATTCAACATTTTCAGGTTAAGAGAAATACTGATGTTTCTGACTTATTGAAGAAAACATCATTAATAATTTGGGATGAAGCTCCCATGATTCATAAACATGCATTTGAAGTGTTGGACAAAACCCTAAAAGATGTTATGAACGTTGATTTGGGCAACACTTCTGGACCATTGTTTAGAGGTAAGGTAGTTGTTCTTTGTGGTGATTTCAAACAGATTGTACATGTTGTACAGAATGGAACAAGAAACGATTGTGTGAACGCCACAATTAGTTCTTCTTACATATGGTCAAATTGTAAGGTTTTGGAACTAACTAAGAACATGAGGTTGACTGTTGGTTCTCAAATGTCAAATACTTTAGAGATTAAACAATTCGTTGATTGGTTGTTGGATATTGGTGAAGGTAATCTTAGAGGTCCTAATGATGGTGAAGCAACTATATCAATTCTAGAGGATCTTCTAATAAAAGATTCCCTTGATCCTATGTCTGATTTAATAGACTTTGTTTATCCTTCTATGTTAGATAGGTTTAATAATCTTACTTACTTTCAAGAACGGGCGTTGCTTGCTCCCTTAAATGATGTGGTTTAAGAGATTAATGATCATATGTTAGCGTATTTTCCTGGTCAAGAAATGGAGTACTTAAGTTCATATAGCATTGACGAGGTTGAAAGTGTATCTGAGGATTTTGATCCAACGTTGTACTCTCCTGATTTTCTTAATGGTATAAAGATGTTTGGAATGCCAACCCATCGTTTGTTACTTAAGGTTGGAGTTCCTATTATGTTACTACGGAATATTAATCAGAAAAAAGGGTTGTGCAATGGAACTCGACTAGAAGTTGTTAGTTTGGGTAAATGCGTCATTGAAGCTAAGGTTGTTTCTGGTACTATGTAACACCCGTTAATTTCCTTCTCGTTATCCCGGTCCGTTAAATTATTTAGCTTTCCTCTCAAATGCCATATTCTTTAAGTAGGAGGGGCCATGGTGTAACTTTGATATTATATCATACAGAAGAGATGATTCAGGTTGAATCATTCAACCACTCTTGCACTCACCATGTTCTCCCAACTACTCTTCTTACCTTTTTCCTCCTTAGCCGACCAAGACACCAAGAGCAGCTCACCATTATTGAACTACTCATCCACTCATCATGTTCCCCACATGCTTCACTTTTTTTTCAATCTTAAATTGAACGGCCAGCAAAGATGTAGCTCACCCCTGCAATCATCTTGTTTACAGCCAGAGTGTGGGCATAAAACTTCTATTGAATGTGAGTTCTATGTTTCCCTAGATCTATTACACCATAATCCATCTTTATGTCTCACGTATTGATCATAAACTGCTTGTTTTAGTCTTACCGGGTGGCTGTCCGTTTGAGCAGTTTCGGGACTGAAGTGATTGAGGCCTTTACTCCATAATCTTCCTATGTATGGCTAGTGTATCATAATTTAATATTATGTATTTTGGTGTTCGTTTGACTGGTCAACTAATTGTAATTGAAAACTAGTATTCGGTTGACTAGTTTGTGATTTGTGATGTCTAACGCGTTAATAGGAAGAAATCAATAACCAATTCGAATATTATAGCCTCGGTACATATTGTGGACTATAAGAAATTGATCTTAAAAGTGATGGGGAGGAATTGGTTGTCGGTTAATCAAACGGGTCGGTACAACGTTAATCCACGTTTATGGAATAGTTGGTACTTTGTACTTATGAGTTACCGACCCATTTGACTCGTGTAGCATCGTGTGGACTTGTTGACTGTGAATTCATCATATTGGGTCCACATGGGGCTGAGTTGGATGTAATAACCTAACCGACTCTTAAACGCGCGTGTTAGTATCACATAGTGCTTCCGGGGGCAAATTGGGAATTCTTTGTTCCCGGGAGTATCTAAGAGTCGTGTGGGTATAAGTAAGGCCGGGAGCTGTTATGAATGAGATTGATGAGGTCGAGGCCTTAGGTACTCGAACCGTGTTAGAACGTCCCGTTGGATAAACGAGTCCTTTCGGTGTCGTTAGTAATGATTGTTTATAAACCGACAGGCGTTTGAGTTGTGGGGATACTTAGGGATTCTCTAGCTCGTGGTGAATTCGTGCCTTGTGTCAGGTGAGTTCATGATGCCCTTTTTACCTTTTTTTTAGTTTTGGGCTAGCATGTACACTTAAACGATTTTGCTTGAAGAACCGTTTAAATTATTTTTGCATAGGCTTATTTATATAGGATAGGCCTTGAGATGATAATATTGGATGATTTATGGATGTGTATGTATATATATTATTGAATGGCCAATATTTGGCGAATTTTGTAGTCGTTGTCGACTACGGATGTTAAGTATGCCTACTTCGTGTTTGCACGCGTGATGGAATGTTACGTGTTGGGGTTGTACGTTTTCTCTGCCCTGAATGTTACTATTGGATGTTATATATATATATATATATATATATATATATATATATATATATATATATATAGGAAAGCATGTGTAGAGATGTTTATATATAAGATTGATTACCTATTATTATTGTCGATATGGTTTTTTTCTGCAGGGGCTACCATAGCTTACGGTAGCCACCGTAGCATACTGTGGCTTCTGAGGAATGGAAATCTATTATTATTAAAGATTTTTTTTATTTAAACTTGAACTCACTCAGCTTAAGCTGACTTTGTGTACATGTTAGTGTGTGTTTCAGGTTTAGAGGAGGATGCTTACCGCTTGGACGTGCTCGAGACTACTTGGTCGGTTAAAGGCATACTTAGTCGGAAGTTTCAATAAAATTAAACATTATCTTTTAATGTTTTATTAAATACATTTCAATTTGATTTTGGGAATTTGTTTTAATAATTTTCCGCTGAACCTATACTTTGAATTATTACTTTAATGGAACGAGCTATTTAAGTTTAAGTATTTTTGTAAATATCATGTATGAGTACCAACTGTGGGACCACCGAGAGTCGGGGTCTTACAAGTTGGTATCAGAGCCATGGTTCGAGGGATCCGAGCGTCCCCTAATGCATGGACTCGAATTGTAAGCGAAAAGACTATTATGCCAACCGCGAGTAGCTGCACGCTAAGAGGTAACTTTAATTGTTTAGTCATTCCTTGAATTTTTAAAGTTTCCAAAATATGATTAATTATTTAAGTGTTAGATGGGATATGGTTAGGAGTAGGGGGTTATCAGGACGGGCCGGTGAAGTAAACGACTAATAACACTTGATCAACGTTATTAGCAGTCTACCTTTACCTTCCATGTCCTAAATACTACTTGTGTCTGACTATGTTAGGGTTCTGTCTTTATATGGATAGGATATGGCTAACTCTCACGGCGTTAGCATTAAAGTTCAATTACCGTGTTACAATTCTGTATTTGTAGGGATAAGACATGGTTATTAATCATGCAACTAAGAGACGACGTCCTAGTGTTCGTGGTCGTGGTCGTAAGCCACGTGCCGAGGCCGAGAGAGGTGATCCAGCCCCGCAACAGGAAGAAACCCCTATCCATGAGGAAGAGGGTAACCCTGCCCTAGATCCTGCTATGCGCGTGGCTATCGCGGATGAGGTTTACCAGGTTCTCCATAGCACCACTCCCGAAATCGTTACTGAGGCTGTCAGGGCCTTGGAAAAATCACTGCTGGGTAAGAGTTCGGATAAGGAAGGGATGGGTAAGGAGATGCCAGCCGGGGAGGAAGAGGTTTTTGTGCCGAGTGAGGATGAAGACGAGGTCGGCACCTTTAGTGTATCTACCCGAGGTTGATCGTATGGAGATTTTAAGAAGTGTGACCCTCCTTCCTTTGACGGTACTAAGGATGCGTTGGTAGCACATCAGTGGGTGAGAGAAATGGAGGTCGTATTGAGGGTTAGTAAGTGTAAGGGGGAGGACATGGTGACCTTCGCGACCACCTCGTTTCGTTCTGAAGCGCTATGTTGGTGGGATAATCTAGTGCAGGCTATGGGTGATCGTTCTATTAGAAGGATGACTTGGGTTGAGTTGAAGAAGTTGGTTCTTGATCAGTTTTGTCCTCCACACGAATTGGATAAGATTGAACAAGATTTCTTGACCTTGGAGGCTGGCAGTATGACGCATCGGGAGTACACCACGAAGTTTAATAAGATGGCTCGCTTATGTCTCGATTTGGTTACTCCTGAAGCCAAGAGGATTAAAAAGTATGTGAAGGGTCTTCCGGCGGATATTCGAAGGGGTGTGATGACCACCAACATGAACTCGTTTCATTCAGTGGTTACCCTAGCCGGCACGTTATACGATCAGAGGGAAAAGTTACCGCCAACTAAGACTAGGAAGACGTGGAATTCAAATTCGTACGGTAAACGGCCCGGGGGAAACAACTTTAATTCGGATGAGAAGAGGGTTAAGATTGAGAATTCGGATTTTAAGAAGGATGTGGCGTTTGTAAAGTGCAATAAGTGCGGAAAACAGCACAAAGGGGAATGTAAGCATGGGTCTAGTTCCTGTTTTCGTTGTGATAAGGTTGGACACCCCCATTTCGAGTGTCCGACGTTGATTTGTTTCCGCTGTAAGGGAGCTGGCCACTTGTCATCAAACTGCCCTACTATCAAGACTGGGGGCCCGACCCGGGAAATTCCTTAAGGAGGAAACTGGAAGAAAAGCCAAGAAAGAGGCAAAGGATGATGCGGACGTTGTTTCCGGTACTTTTCCCAATACGTCATTATAATTTACCATTTTGAATTTCTTTTCCTTTGGAAACGTTTGTGTGTTCAAGTAGCTAAGTAAGTAGTGTAATATTATACTAGGTACCTATTTACTTGATGAAATACAGGCAACCGTTTTATTTGATTCGGGTGCTAGTAGAAGTTTTGTGTCTACCACTTTCTATTCTTTGTTGAATAAATTACCCGAGCGCTTAGTTGATGTGTTTGATGTTGAGGTCGCCGTAGGAAAGTCTGTATTCGTGTCTAGGGCTATTCAGGGTTGTACCATTGAGTTGTCTGGGTATAGATTTCCGGTGCGACTGTACTTGATGCCGCTTGGCTATTTCGATGTGGTGCTTGGGATGGACTGCTCGCGAGTGTTGATGCTCAGATCATTTGTGGTCAGAAACTTGTACTTCTAAGGGCCCCTGATGGGACCCAAATTATGGTCTTCAGTGATCGGAATGGTGCAACTCCACCTATCATATCCATGCTTAAGGCGAGAAAATTGATGCAACGGGGATGCGGAGCGTATCTGGCGTATGCTATAAACGTGAAAACCGAGGATGCTACTGTCGGCGATGTTCCTATTGTTCGGGATTTCCCGGATGTTTTTCCTGATGATTTGTCAGATATTCCGCCGGATCGCGAAGTCGAGTTCTGAGAAGACCTTGTTCCAGGTGCAAAACCTGTTGCTCGAGCCCCTTACCGTCTAGCACCAAATGAAATGAGAGAACTTATGACTCAATTGGAAGACTTGCTTGACAAGGGCTTTATTCGATTAAGCATCTCACCTTGGGGTGCCCCAGTCTTGTCGTCAAAAAGAAAGACGGTAGCATGCGGATGTGCATTGACTACTGTGAATTGAATAAACTTACTGTGAAAAATCGATACCCTCTACCAAGGATCGACGACTTATTTTATCAGCTCCAAGGAGCTAGTTGGTTTTCAAAAATCGACCTTAGGTCCGGGTATCACCAGTTGAAAATTTGTGAGGAAGATATCCCTAAGACTGCCTTCCGCACTCGTTATGGGCATTATGAATTTCTCGTGATGTCTTTCGGTTTGACTAATACATCGGCCGCGTTCATGGATCTTATGAACCGGGTGTGTAGGCCGATGCTTTATTGTTCTGTTATTGTGTTCATCGATGACATTCTTATGTATTCCAAAAGTGAGTCCGATCATGCTGGTCATCTCACGGAAGTTTTGGAAGCTTTGCGAAAGAATAAATTGTATGCGAAATTTTCTAAGTGTTCTTTTTGGCTACGCAAGGTTCAATTCTTGGGTCATGTCATTAACTCGAGCGGTATTCTGGTCGACCCTGCAAAGGTGGAAAAAGTAAACGAATGGGAACCTCCTAATTCTGCGTCTGAAATTCGTAGTTTTCTGGGATTGGCGGGGTATTACCGCCGCTTCATTCCCGACTTCTCAAAAATCGCTTCGTCGTTAACCAAGTTGACTAAGAAGAATGTTAAGTTTGTGTGGGGTCCGAAGCAGGAGGAGGCTTTCCTTGAATTAAAGGACAAGTTGACGCATGCTCCGGTTTTAGCTCTACCCGATGGCACCGAGGATCTGGTTGTTTACTCTGACGCCTCTTATCAGGGGCTTGGATGTGTTCTGATGCAACGGAGTCGAGTCATAGCTTATGCCTCATGGCAGTTAAAGCCTCATGAGGAGAATTATCCTACTCACGATTTGGAACTGGCGGCGGTTGTGTTCGCGCTTAAGTTATGGAGACATTATTTGTATGGTGTTCCTTGTATTATCTTTACCGATCATAAGAGCTTAAAGTATTTCTTCGAACAAAAGGAACTGAATATGCGTCAGCGTCGGTGGTTAGAATTGATTAAGGACTATGATCTGGAGATTATATATCACCCTGGCAAGGCTAACGTGGTAGTCGACGCGTTAAGCCAGAATAAGAGACCGAATCCTATTCGCATGTCTTACCAGCTTATCCTGAGACCCGATATTTTAAAACGGATAGCCAATGTTCAGAACGAGGCCTTACAGGTGGAATGGATTATGTCATAACGTATTTAGGGTCAGGAGAAATTTTTAGAAAACGTCAGTGACGGGGTGAAGTATAAGGACGGTCGTTTATGGGTACCCAAGCATGGAGGATTCAGGAGCCAGATATTGGATGAAGCACATAAGTCGCGCTATTCCATTCATCCGGGCGCGACCAAGATGTACCAAGACCTGAAGAAGAATTTCTGGTGGCCCGCGATGAAGTATGAGGTGGCTCAGTACGTGAGTAAGTGTTTGACGTGTCTACAAGTTAAAGCTGAACACCAGAAGCCTTTCGGGAAGCTACAACCCCTAGATATACCTGAGTGGAAGTGGGAGCATCTTACGATGGACTTTGTGACTAAGTTGCCTCGTACTCCTGAGGGTAGTTATGACACAATTTGGGTAATCGTGGATAGATTGACTAAGAGCGCTCATTTCTTGCCAATTAGAGAAACTTTTAATTCTGAGCAGCTGGCCGATGTGTTCATTCGTGAGATCGTTTCGAGGCACGGAGTGCCCGTATCTATTGTTTCGGATAGGGATACGCTTTTTACCTCCCGATTTTGGAAGAAATTCCATGAGGAGATGGGTACCAAACTTCTTATTAGTACCGCTTATCACCCGCAGACGGATGGTCAATCCAAGAGGACCATTCAAACACTGGAAGATATGTTGCGGGCTTGTGTTATCGATTTTGGTGGTAGCTGGGATCGTCACTTACCGTTAGTCGAGTTCTCGTATAATAACAGTTATCACGCTACGATTGGAATGCCACCGTTTGAGATGTTGTATGTGCGTAGGTGTAGGACTCCGGTCTGTTGGGGCTCCATTGGTCAAAAACAGTTGGGTAGTTTGGAAGTGGTTGAGGCCACGACTGAAAAACTCGATAAGATAAAGGCTTTTATGAAGGCCGCTCAGGATCGTCAAAAGTCTTATGCGGACAAAAGGCGGAGACCTATTGAGTTCGAGGTTGGTGACCATGTTATGTTGAAAGTTTCTCCTTGGAAGGGTATTATTCGTTTTCGTAAAAGGGGGAAACTCAGTCCGAGATTCATTGGTCTGTTTCGTATTTTGTCACGAGTTGGTGAGGTAGCGTATAGACTGGATTTACCCGACGAACTCGCGGGGATTCATCCTACTTTCCACGTGTCTCATTTGAGGAAATGTTTAACAGATGAGGAGGCCCATGTGCCTCTTGATGATATCGAGCTTGATAGTAAGTTAAACTATGTTGAAGAACCTATCGCTATACTTGACCGTCAGGAAAGGCGTTTGAGGAATAAAGTAGTTAGGCAGGTTAAGGTGCAGTGGAAGCACCGTAAGGGTTCCGAGGCTACTTGGGAATCCGAAGATAAGATGATGAAATTGTATCCGCAGTTGTTCCTGTCGAATAGGGATTTAGGGACGAATCCCATTGTAAGGGGGTAGACTTGTAGCACCCGTTAATTTACTTCTCGTTATTCCGGTCCGTTAAATTATTTAGCTTTCCTCTCAAATGCCATATTTTATAAGTAGGAGGGGCCATGGTGTAACTTTGATATTATATCATACAGAAGAGATGATTCAGGTTGAATCATTCAACCACTCTTGCACTCACCATGTTCTCCCAACTACTCTTCTTACCTTTTTCCTCCTTTAGCCGACCAAGACACCAAGAGCAGCTCACCATTATTGAAATACTCATCCACTCATCATGTTCCCCACATGCTTCACTTTTTTTCTCTCTTAAATTGAACGGCCGGCAAAGATGTAGCTCACCCCTGCAATCATCTTGTTTACAGCCAGAGTGTGGGCATAAAACTTCTACTGGAGGTGAGTTCTATGTTTCCCTAGGTCTATTACACCATAATTCATCTTTATATCTCACGTATTGATCATAAACTGCTTGATTTAGTCTTGTCGGGTGGCTGTCCATTTGAGCAGTTTCAGGACTGAAGTGATTGAGGCCTTTACTCCATAATCTTCCTAAGTATGGCTAGTGTATCATACTTTAAGATTATGTCTTTTGGTGTTCGTTTTACTGGTCAACTAATTGTAATTGAAAACTAGTATTCGATTGACTAGTTTGTGATTTGTGATGTCTAACGCGTTAATAGGAAGAAAGCAACAACCAATTTGAATATTATAGCCTCGGTACAAATTGTGGACTGTAAGAAATTGATCTTAAAGTGATGGGGAGGAATTGGTTGTCGGTTAATCAAACGGGTCGGTACAACGTTAATCCACGTTTATGGAATAGTTGGTACTTTGTACTTATGAGTTACCGACCCATTTGACTCGTGTAGCATCGTGTGGACTTGTTGACTGTGAATTCATCATATTGGGTCCACATGGGGCTGAGTTGGATGTTAATAGCCTAACCGACTCTTAAACGCGCGTGTTAGTATCACATAGTGCTTCCGGAGGCAAATTGGGAATTCTTTGTTCCCGGGAGTATCTAAGAGTCGTGTGGGTATAAGTAAGGGCGGGAGCTGTTATAAATGAGATTGATGAGGTCGAGGCCTTAGGTACTCGAACCGTGTTAGAACGTCCCGTTGGATAAACGAGTCCTTTCGGTGTCGTTAGTAATGATTGTTTATAAACCGACAGGCGTTTGAGTTGTGGGGATACTTGGGGATTCTCTAGCTCGTGGTGAATTCGTGCCTTGTGTCAGGTGAGTTCATGATGCCCTTTTTACCTTTTTTTTAGTTTTGGGCTAGCATGTACACTTAAACGATTTTGCTTGAAGAACCGTTTAAATTATTTTTGCATAGGCTTATTTATATAGGATAGGCCTTGAGATGATAATATTGGATGATGTATGGATGTGTATGTATATATATTATTGAATGGCCAATATTTGGCGAATTTTGTAGTCATTGTCGACTACGGATGTTACGTATGCCTACTTCGTGTTTGCACGCGTGGATGGAATGTTACGTGTTGGGGTTGTACGTTTTCTCTGCCCTGAATGTTACTATTGGATGTTATATATATATATATATATGTATATATAGGAAAGCATGTGTAGAGATGTTTATATATAAGATTGATTACCTATTATTATTGTCGATATGGTTTTTTTTCTGCAGGGGCTACCATAGCTTACGGTAGCCACCGTAGCATACTGTGGCTTCTGAGGAATGAAAATCTATTATTATTAAAGATGTTATTTATTTAAACTTGAACTCACTCAGCTTAAGCTGACTTTGTGTACATGTTAGTGTGAGTTTCAGGTTAAGAGGAGGATGCTTACCGCTTGGACATGCTCGAGACTACTCGATCGGTTGAAGGCATACTTAGTCGGAAGTTTCAATAAAATTAAACATTCTCTTTTAATGTTTTGTTAAATACATTTCAATTTGATTTTGGGAATTTGTTTTAATAATTTTCCGCTGAACCTATACTCTGAATTATTACTTTAATGGAACGAGCTGTTTAAGTTTAAGTATTTTTGTAAATATCGTGTATGAGTACCAATTGTGGGACCACCAGGAGTCGGGGGGTCTTACATACTAATATTGGATTTCGTACTTTAATTAGCAGAATAAGTCTTACACCGTCTGATAAGAAGCTTCCATTCAAGTTAAAGAGGAGACAATTTGCTATATCGGTTTGTTTTGCAATGACTATAAATAAAAGTCAAGGACAATCTTTAGCGCGTGTTGGATTATATTTAAAAGACCCGGTAGACTCGCGAAGGTATTAAGATTGTTTTATTAGATAAGGAATCCAAATTGATTAGTGAAACCAAAAATGTTTTGTATAAGGAAATTTTTGAAAACCTTCTATGAATTTTTTGACAATACTTTTTTGTTTACGTTTGTATCTTTTTAAATATGTTTAAGGTTTTTTAATAAAAGGATTGTATAATTTTATTTTGTCTAACTATAGGTACATGTTTGTATGTTCAATTATGTTTAGTTTTTTTATGTTTTTTGTAGTATATCTTTTATATTTTTGAAATTTAATTTTATAGACTTTTATTTATAGGCTAATATTACACTGGTTTATATATATATATATCCGAAATATATCTTATATACATTTATATCTTATCAATTTACTAAATTAAAAAAAATAGGATAATAGGTTAAATGTTCATCAATAGTTTAATAAATATAGGGTTAATCAAGAGTTTTATTGAATGAATAAACCATCATTTTTATTAATAATTAAAAAAGACTCTTTGGAAGATAAACACAATAATCATAACTTCTACAAAATAATTATCAGTTTCTTCGAAATTTTCATCTCTTCCATCATCTTCAACAATGACGACACTTGTTTCTTGGAAATTTTCATCCGAAATCAATAATTATCAGTTTCTTCTTAACGATCTGTCTACAATCCATAAGCCTTCTATCGAATCGGTTATGTCTTTTAACATTCTGTTTAAGTATCAAATAATAGGATTCGGAAACCGCAAACAAGTTATTAACGAAGAAGAAAGAGAACTATTGAATGTTCTAAATGAAGAGATTTTACAACATGAACAAGAACTACTTCCTTTGGTCAATGTTAGGGAGTGGTTTTATTATCCTTTGCAAAATAATGTGGTTATAAACTATGTCAATGGGCAACAAAAGAGTGTTAATCCTAAGTCCATATTGCAATCCAATGACATTTTTCTTTTAAGAGATTTAGATTTCTTGAAGCTTTCTAATGTTTTTAAAGCAAGAGCACATTTGGATTTGGAGAATGAGGTGGCTGAGAAGGTAAAATGGCTGTTAGATTGTCAAAATTATGAATCCGATTTTGATGATCTTCAAAGCTATTTTGGTTCTGATTCAAAAGTTTAAGGTAAATCAAATGAAACATGTTAGTTATATTTTTCATAAATATAATTTTTGACTTTATTGTTGACTTTGCTTTTTTCCTTTATGTTAGTAGTTTACTTCATATACATAGACTTCTAAAAAGTACAATACACACTTATAATAGTTTGTTTTTGTTTTATCGGGTTGTTATGACACTTTGCGGTTTTTGGTGGGTTGTGATGTAAGTTCATTTTTTGGTAAACTTAACTTCCACATGTTTATATTTTCTTTTAGAGTATACCTTTTATGTTAGCATTAAGATTGTAGTAACGGTATTAGAATTTTAATTATTTGGTATAAGTGATTACTTTTAATATGTCCGTCTCTCTAATATTATAGTTTCAATATACTTTGATTTGTAATTACCAAATTGATTAAATTTTTTTGTTTCTGGTTATAAACATAGGTTATAAAATTGATTTATTTTTTTTTTTTGCCTCAACATAAGTAGCTACATATTTTAGATATCACCCATTCATTATGATATACATTAACTTTTTGGTTTAATACTTAATAACGTTCCATGGTTTGTTTATATTTTTCAGATGTTTAAGGTGATGATTTTGTTTTGGACGGAAATTTTCAAGGTCATCATGTTCAAGTCATGTTAATATCTAATGATTTAATGTGTTTGATAAGACAATGAATTATTTGTTTCTATTAGGTTATTATGTAGACAATGGTTTGGTGCACTTCTTTTTGGAGATGTTTTTGAATGTTTATATATCGTTATATATTATTATATTGTATGGTAGTTTATATACATTTTGTTATATATCTAATATCAACCCGTGTGTAACACGGGTACTATACTAGTTAACTAATAAAGGGTTTCCCCTTGGTTGTATATATGGAGAAAGAATAATAACTTCATAACCTAATCACACACATATAACAATTTTGTGTGTCTCCTCTCTCTTAAAACCGGGTTCCTCTCAAAAACTCTAACAACATCCTTAACTATTCATTCTAAAGGGAAACTCGATCAAGATAACAAACATGTCGACTGAATCATACCCTGTTGCGGTTATTACTCTCTCTGTTGTAACAGGTTCATAAGTTTAATATTTATTATGTTTTCTATTACTTACATGAAGAACTGATCAACATTTTTTCTTCCACGAAGAACCATCGCCGATTAGATATTTTATGGGATGCTATATGCTTATGGGGTATAACCTACCACGATAGATTCTCAATTGGAAGACCCATACGTCATATGTTATGGGGCAAACCTACTTGCAAATTAATATTCTAGAGAAAATATTTACTTTTAGCGATTAAAGACCAGCCTCCGGTTCATCGTGTTTTCTAGAATCAATGTTTAATTAAATACACAAGTTGGGAGTTCCCTCAGACAAGTTCCTGGAATATTTGCGACACTTATTATATAATACGAGCATGCACGTTTCTTTATATTACTTTAATTCATGTACGTGACAAGTTATACTGTTTCATGCAATTTTTGTTGAGTTGTCCCCTAGACAATTCACATTTTTAATACTTGTTTAATTTTAGGAGTCTAACTAATAGTAGAACTGTTAAAAGGCAAGACTCCTTAATTTGGGCCCGAATACCCTTTTGTTTCTTGATAACAGTAATTAATTAAATAGAATATAGTATCATCAATGTTGTACTTTAGTGCTTCTTGAAGCTAAATCTTTCATCTTTCACAAAAATATACAAACTAAAACTTATTGTAATGATCTTTCTCATAGTTCAAAGCTATTCTATTTACAGGGCCGTCTCCAAGAAATTTAGTACCTAGGCCGAGCTTAAATAGAAAGGTCCGCAAGCCTTAATGAATAACAAAATATACAAGATAATTTTTATAAACGACAATTAATGTTATAACAATAAACATAGAAAATATATGATTTATTAATACAAAATTTATGAGAATTAATATAGTTATTTTAATATAAATTTAATTTTTTGAACTTGTATAAAGAATTTGGTATGTTGTTGAAATAAAAGTTATTAGCAAAACTAAAGGAGTGAATATGTAATTAATAGGTTTAATTATAAATAAAGTGCAGGGGCTATTCTGCCATTCTCTAAAACTTAAGTCATCATCTCTGGTTCTCCATGTTCAACGTCACTTGATTTCCGACGAATATTTTCCGGTGAGTATATTTCCTGTGTGTTTTACACACCAAAGTTAATGATCGAATCAACTGATTGACGATGTCGATTGACTCGTGATTCTTACTGAAAAATATATAAACATTTATAAAAGTTTTGGCCCCCAAAAATTACGTGCCTCAGCCGGAGGTGTGGCTCGCACGCCCCCCGGGCCGCCCCTGTCTATTTCTTTTGTAATAATACTTATATGTATTCATGCATAAAGTTGATTAATAATAGACAATAACTCATAGCGTTTTTATTATTTTATATGGTATCGAAGAAGTGCTCTTCTAATAATCTACTACTCTAATAAAAGAATACCATTTTGTGTCACTTGTAACTATCTCAACCATCCTCATATTTTTAAACCCATTTTGTTATTTGGATCCTATGTGGGTCATTACTAAACTAAAATAGTCTTATTCTTATATATATAAAGCAAGTGTGTTAATGTTTATTTATTTCTTCTTTTTATATTTTAACGTCATGTTAATCCTTAAGTAATAAAATGAAACAATTTAGCTATAGAAAAAGAATATGTCAAATGGGATTGAAGTGGTCGAAATATTACTTTATTATTATTATATTTTAGTATTTTCAGGTACATAAAACAAAAATCAATTAAAATGCTTTCTTCCTTGAAAATTTTCATTATATACATTTTACTACATTCTCATAAATTTGTTTATAAGATAGAATCATGAAGCTCTTTTCTTAGCTATCATATATATAAGTAGCTTTTATTCTCTGTAATACGGAGTTGTTTTATATTATTCATTTCTAATATTAATATATATTTTTAGATTTTAATTTTATTTATTGCAAGGAAATTATTAATATACTTAAGATTTGATGATGAACGAGTTTCACAAATAAATGAGATGATATAACCCGGTTTAAAAGCTATATGAGTTTGGTGAGACCCACAACCCGCTTTTTTTACTATAAAATTGTTTATTAATTATAGATAATATCTTTAAAAAACGGATACTATTTGTTAGCATATCCCTATTTTATATGATTTTCATATCAAGTAATTGATGAGTTTAATTTTTAATATATGAGATGTTATAACCCGTTTAAAAGGTTTTCTGGGTTTGGTGAGACCCAAACCTGTGAATTCGATTTAAATGCAAAAGAAACATTCATTTACAAATGAAGCAATTTGGTGGCTTGAGAGAATTTAAGGAGACTTCGTTTTTATATATTTAAGATTTTATTAAGATTTTAAACATAATCTTGTTTTAGTATTTATGGTTGGCTTGTACTTGAAAGAACATGCGTTTTCACACGGGCATCTATACGCCGTTTTGTCAAGATTTACAGGCAGACATTTGCTAAAATTTTGATTATTGATAAACTAGGTATGTTAACCAACACAACCTCAAACATAGTGTACAAGGAAATTCTCTCTTAGTAGTAAATATTTGTGTAATGTTTCTGTAGTAATTTATATGTTTTAATATAAATTGTAATTTTATTAACAATGTATAATAATTGTGTTGTCGATTGTATTTTGATAAATGTTCAAAATTTTAAAATTTTCATAAATTCCCGTATAACACGCGGGGCTCAAACTAGTCTTCTTATATTCCTCATTGCACTACTAAATCGGTTGTGGGTCTTCTTTCCCATCGTCCTCATTGTGTGATGATTTTCTTTTCTCTTCTTATTGCTTATGTCGTGCCCGAGAGACACTTGTACACATATATAGTTTAGTTTTAAACGATTCTTCTCTTATCGTCATGGTACCGCCAAAAGTAATTACAACTTATTTGTCGTAGTTGTAGCAACAATCTCCATAGCTTTGTCATTGTGTGTATCTTGTCATTGCCGCTATGGTCTTAGATTTGTCGCCACCACCTTTTTTGCCACATAATTAAGTTCTTACTCTTTATGCTTTCCGTCTTCGACGTGCCTTTGTCATAACTATGGTCTTTGATCAGCCTTTGTTGTCTGTAACTCTATACTTATATGGTTTTCTTATTGTTTAAGATTTATAAGTTTTTATTTATTTTTTCTAGATTGTATATCCTTATAAATTCTTTGTTTTTCACATTAGTCTGATTAGTGTTCGATTTACTCCCACTCCAGCACTATTAAATATAAAATATAGTTAAGGGGGTAAAATTAAAATACAAAGAAAGACAAAAATAAAAAGTATGAGAAAAATTTGTGGTTACACAAAAAACTATAAAAAATATAATAACTCAAAATATAAATAAAAACAACAAAATTTCAAAAACCAAAATATTTCCCCATAAAAGAAATTATGAAAAGACACAATGATGAAAATTATTAAAAGACACAATTATAAATAAAAACACAATTCTAAATAAAAAAAGACGTAATGATATTTTTTTTCTCAAAATCGTGTCTTTTTTTAAACGAGAAAGATGGGAGAACCATTTTTGTTTTTTTTACTTTTTATATTTTATTTTTTAAATTTTGAGTAAATTTTTTTATTATTTTTTAATTAATGTTTTCGAGGGTTTTTTTGTAACCATAAATTCTTCTAACCTTCTCATTTTTAATTATTTTTACAGAATAACTTGACCCCCTAGTTAAGGCTTATTGATATATCATTACCATAATTAGACTATGTTTTTATTTAATTTCATTTGTAATTATTCTTATTCTACTTCTATCAATAATTAATTATGCACAGTCGCAAAGCTTCACAAGAATTTATTATTCTACAGTATCATTTTGTTAAACGTTAAAAACAACTTTTAGTTTAAACTTGGTCTTGCATACAATATGCGGTAATGTTTGAGTCAATTTTTATAAGGATGTAAATAACAAACAAAATGGATTTTAATAACTTAAAGCCGGCCAATAATAATTTTATATTAACGTCGTGAACAATAAGACTTCCCAACTTTTATTTTCATTGCCATAGACAATCACACTTTTACGGAGAAAACAACTCTACCAACTCAAATTTTCGTATATGTTGTTTCGAAATAATTTACAACTACGGTTGTGATAAAAGAGATAAGTCAATTGCTTATAGATTGTTTATTGAGGTGGAAAAATAAACCGGTTAACAAATCGACTCGAAAATCGAACCGCAACCGAACTGGTTTGAAACCGTAGGTTCGGAACCGGTTTGTAATTTTATTCACAAAAACCAGTGTCAAACCGGTTAACCGAACCGAAACCGGGCAAAAACCAATAAAAAACATAACAGAAACCGATCAAAATCCGAACCAAAACCAATCGTAACATGGTAGAAACTGGTTTCATCCCGAGCCAAAATCGATCATAAACCGATTTTGACTTTTGTTGATCAAACCGGACATGTTTTAGCCGAAACCGGTTTGTGCACCTCTAATTGCTTATTAGGGAGATCAATGTTACATTTCCGTTAAGAGTGTGGTTAGGGGGTGTTTGGGTGAGTTTTTAAAAATGTTTTTTTTGTTTTGCTTATTTGTTTCTTGAAAAATAAAAGCAACTTTTGAAAAGTTAAAATTTAAAGCTTTTTGAGGAGCTTTGCCAAACATATTTTGCTTTTTAACAAACAAATAAACAAGTTTTAAAAGTTCACCCATCTTAAAGCAAAGAAAGCAAAAGAAGTTCTAAGTATTTATTAATGAGTTGCAGTTAAGACTCTTAAAATACATTTTGCCGTAAAAAATGATGGATGATGACTACATGTATACCTTTGGAAAGATCAGGAAGGGAATGATTTATTTATTTATTTATTTTGTGATTTTGCGCTTTACCATATAATAATATCAATACCCCTTTTTTATTATTAAAGTGGCATGCAACATTACATCATGTGGGGTTCACATTGCTGTCTCATCTATGATCATTTTCGTCCCTTATATATTGTACTGATAATATATAATATTATTATGGAGTGAAGGACCACAATAAAGATGTCCTTACATGCACATGTATGTTTTATATACATATACGTACGCACACCACAAGGAATTTGATAAACATTTCCACTTGATCTCAACTCTTTCATATCCTCCATGGAAACTTCAGAATCACTCTCAATTGAGAGCTTCTCATACAGTTGGTTAGTGAACCGAAAACTGTCTTTCGAAAGCCCAAAAGGTTCCTTCAGAGCCTCTTTGGATGCATTTGATGAATCCAGTTTCATTGAAATGGACCCCAAACTTTCTGCCTCCAAAAGATTTCTTGTTTTTCATCAAGATTTCAACTTTGATCTTCCAACACTGCAGCCTTGTGTTCATGCGGATCAACTTATCTCTAATGGGATTCTGCTTCCCCTCTTTTTGAAGCCATTAGATATCGGAATTTATGATTCCAATTCCAGTACACCGGACACGTCGGTGTGCTCAAACGCCCTTGCGAAGCCATGCTCCTATCGGAGTACTAGTCGCTCTTTATCCTTTAGGAGGTATAAAAGATTGCCAAAAAGAGTTGTACAAAAGTATGTGCGGTTGGTTAGATTGATTTGGCTCAAAATGAAAAGAGGACACGACGCTATTGAAGTAAAGACAGCCGAGAATTGGGACTCGTGTGGTTCAGATAACTGGTCAAGATCATGGGTATTTGAGAGTGCGAAAAACTACACGTTGTCTCCTACGACAAGTGAAGCGTGTGCTGTGGATGATTGGCGAAGATCTTGTGATTCTGAGAGTTCAATCTATGAAGCAGTTCTTCACTGCAAGAAAACTATTGGTAAGAATTCATTAATCTTCTTGTTTATTTTTTAAAGAAAGGTGGTAAAATTAGTAAATTGGGTCATGAGTAATTAGTAACAAGTTCAGGTGGATATATATTTGTGTTTTTCTAGTATGTTGTCCAAACATTTTTTATAAATAGCAACTTGTCTCATCACAAAATATATAATATCATTTTAAACAATAATTTAACCATCTATATCTAGTTTTATGATTTGCAAAACATGAATGCAAAAATTGAAGTATTTACCTGATGTTTGTTAATTTTCAGGCTGCAAATGAAGCTGTGACAAGGAGACACAAGATGCCAAGATGGGTACATGATTTGTTGAAAATAATCTGATAATTGCTTCTTTTTTTAAAATGTTTCCCCGGAAAAAATACTACGCGGTTTAGGCTTTGGATTCGTGGTCCTTACATTCCAAAAGTCAGTAACAATTCGGATTATGTTCTAAGATATTCAGAATACATGTGTAAAAACATTAGTTTGGATTATTACTTGTCAAGTTTTATAAAGGGCTACTGATATTAGCCGGTTCTTTGGTTTTCAAAGAATCCGAGCTAGATTGCTTGGTGAAGTTAAGTATAAGAAAGTTCAGCGTGTTACAGAAGGTTACTATAGTGTACCAATGCATATAGTTATCTCTTTTATGTATATTATGTTTTGGAAACCACAAGAGTTGTTACCGGAAAACTCATGGGACCCATCAATACTGTATCATCTATGTTTAATTACAAACACAGACGGATATCTCCCTGACATAATACAACAATTCAATAACATACCCATATTTGGACGAGGGGATCCGATAAACAAAGATCTTCTTAGTTTCTTCTGAAACAGTGTTGTACCATTTTGTACTTGTCCTATTTGTATCATTTATACATTTATAACTGTTATTTTGTTAAAATATATGGTTACCTTCACAACGCCACCTCCGTCTATCACGCATGGTTTTAAGGCATACTAAAGGCTCGTTAAATATCTGCAAAATTTTAACAGTAAGACAAGATGATAAAGGAATGAACTTATAATAATTGTAACGCGCTGTTAGATGTGCTATAAAACGATAAGTTTGGTGATTTACAAAAGGGGTGGTGGTTTAAATACACCCTCTTTTAGGAATCATACGTTCGTGTATGTTGAAGACTAATTTTCTTTGTCTTTTTCCTCATAAGGGTGTATGAAGACCATAACCCTGAAATGAATAATTGAATGGATCTTAAATAAAATCAAAATTTTGGAATTTAACGGGCCAAAACCTAATAACACAAACATGGCAAATCAACTAGATTACACACTGCAAGTGAAAACTAGACGTATGAGTAAGATCTATAATCTGTTGTCAGGAAAAGGGACCTAGGTAAATTCTCAAGCCACCACCCGCAGCAGCCATAGTCCTAGTTTCTCACTTTTCACTCAACAGGCTCTCTGTCCTTGTGCTAGTAGACCCACTCCAAAAACCATACTTGAGCTACTAAAATCTTTTATAGACTGGCCTTACTTCTTTTGGGGCTCCATTATTATCGAACATGTCCATTATATATATATATCATAATACTGTTCCAACAATCTAGCAATCAGAAATTTGAAAAACAAAGTAAGATACTAAAGCTTATAATCAATCATGAAAACTTAAAATAACATCCCTATTAATTGATAACAGAAAATATTCAACCACGAATCATGAAAATTTTTAACACACCGGTCAGTCATTGTTATTGTGGGACCATTTAATTAGAGTGAAACCTAATTAGTGTCGGAACTGGTGTACTATTTACTGGAAAGTTACCATTGTTGACATATCACCAAAGGATCATGGACAAGCTGTTGTGTGCTTTACAGACATATATAATGACCCCAAGTTTCATGAGTGATAACTGATCGTCGTGCCAACGACTTGTTTGGTCATCCTCGACGGATTGCCCATCTGGAATTGGTAGTGTTGATTGTTTATTAAAAATAGTATTAAAAGCTAAATATAATTGTTATTGCATGGATAGTTTATTTCCAATTGCAAGGCTATAAAAAATTTAAACATATTTGTTTCTAAGGCAGGAATGAAAATATGAATTAAAAGTCTTCGTTTTCATCTAATTTCTTCTCTGGCTTCTTTCTTTTTTGCTATTGTTGGAGCCACAATATATTCTTTCTCTAAAGGTTCAAGGAAAATGTGTAATACCTATACAATTTAACAACTTTAACAAGATACATGTGTGAACATTAATGAGCATCAGATCATGTGTTCATGTGTGAGCATTCTCTGTTTTGTGATCTTCTAAATATAATGTATGAGACAATACCTTGAATATACTTTGTCGATAGTCGGTACCCAAACAAGTAGTAATATTGGGAACAAACTTTCTTGGCGTACAATTATGCCTACGTTACATGTTACGGTTTATTCTGTTGGCAATCAAAACCCGATGAACACAACACAATACAGAACAATGATGAATTGGTTATATGATCGTATATGGAATAACTTGGTAAAAATAAATGTTACAGATATCCAAGTATATATACAGGTTTTGTAGGAGGCGGTGGAGATAACCGTCTCTTTAATTCAAATTTATAATAATAAACATAATAATACAAATATCCTAAGTCTAGATTAATATAATTTAACATATTCGAGACAACCGTCAATCTTCCAACAACACAAGAGAAGAAGAGAAAATAAACCAAACTAATAATTCTTTGTTATTCTTTTTTATAAACAAGATTACATTATATAGGAAAAGAAAGACATAAAAATAGAAAAAGATAAACAATAAGGAAACATAATTTGATTATAGTAAGAAAACTAAATAATAGATAAACTTAAATAATAATAATAATAATAATAATAATATTTTATTATAGGATCGTATCATTACATTTGTGAGCCTTGCATCTAATCTTTCTCCTAAATAAACTAAGCTTTCTAATAATCAAGTGTTCAAATGCATAAGTGATTAAATAAGTGATTTTTGTAATATTTCTAGGAAACTAAAATTTGGATTTCGTAGAGATACAACCACCGATATCGGACGAGACTAACTAAAATCGCTTCACATGTAATAATGTAACATGTATCAGTAGGTTAGATTATGAGTCCACTGCTTTTTTTCTTCATGATCCTAGTCATGTCCTAAATCTGTCATGAGGCTGTTATACACTATACCTAGTCACATTAGGTTATCACCGGCCATTTTATCCTATACCTAGCTAGTCACGCTAATTCACTTCATTTTTCTTTTTCTGGATTCATGTTGAATGATGGATTATCTCCGTTGGTGATGTTTCGTCAATCACTGTCGGACTTGTTGCATTGAAAGACCTTGTAATAGTATCTCAACACTTCAGCTATATGTTTTGTCTTCAAGTCTAACTTCCTGCACAAATAACCATAAGTCATGCCGCTAAGGGAGGGAGTCATTTCAACTTAGAGAACCATTATAATGTGTTGTGACTTGTGAAAGAGAATAATGTATTAATGAAAGCAATAATTAATGTCCGTATCCGATGATACTAACCACTCTTTGGAAGAAGATATTTGTAGCATTGGTCCTTATGGGCCGTTGCATTATTAGTGGCCATACTAAACTAGCGTACGAGGTGATCGGTACAGAACTCTCACACACGCTAGGCATTTTGAGGTATTGTCATTCAGTCCATCTTATTATTCACTTCTCGATTTGTTGGGTTGATGGCATCATATATCGAGGGTGCATCTCTAGTATTTGCATGCGCGGCATGTTGGAAATATGGACCGGTCCGCTTAAGTCAACGCGGCCGACCGGGTTATGACCCGTAAGAGTTACACCTTGGGTAACGGACGTGGACCGCTTACACTAGTTAACCACTAGTTAACCGGGTAACGACTAATAAACGAGATATGGACCTTAATGAGATTGGGCTTACTATGGGCTTGGTGGCCCGACATGATTAACTATACTAGTTATTTAAACTAGTTAATATGCCATTAGCTATTATTATTGAAGTAACATCATAACCCTAGCCACCATCCTCCCTCTCTCTCTCGGCTCCTATCACCGCCGCCGAACAGCCAGCCGCAGCCGAGCCGCAACCCCGCTGTCCCCGTTGGCCGTGTCATCCTCGTTGTCGGTCCACTCG
>NW_027500575.1:0-22593 GCF_021521415.1 Bidens hawaiensis
ATGTCTTGATTATTTGGATGCAGATATTATGATGGTTTAATTGCTTATTTAAATGTTAGATTTGTTGATTGCATCATGTTTGAATGTTAGATTAATAAATTAGGTGAATTTTATATTAGTCGATTGCTTTTCATGTTTAAATGTTAGATCAGTAATTATATACATCAATGTTATGTAGTTGATTGTTTCATGTTTGAATGTTAGATTAGTTGATTATTTGCATTTTAGATCATTAAATGGTTGATTGTCTAAGTTAGATAAAACTCAGAAAGATGAAATTTATTAAAGAGTTGCTTAGGATTTGATAGTTGATACTAACATCTTATTATGTGCGACTTGAATCCGAATCGAACCGAACCCGACCAAAAGTTCTAAATGCTAACAAACTTTGAAAATTAGCTAGGAGCTATATGACTATATGATTTTACTAAAAAGGTTTGTAAGTAGAAAACCGTCACATTCGTATAACCACTAGTGCTCCGTGTTGACCAAATCAGCGAGTGAGAAAAACAAAGAGACGGTTATACATAATACATTGACGTAACCGTCTTATATATCACATAAAGTACAGTCTCAAAAACTTTATTTTGATAAAGTAACCATGTCTTTGTATTGTGTTTATATATAAAGAGAAAACATTAAGTACCCCAAAGGCAAAATGTATTTGGACATAGTGCATATAGGAGAACTGAAAATCGCAAGCAAGATAAACAAACGCGATTAATGGTCACCAACATAAACTCTATAGATAAAAATAATGGGGCTATACCTAAAAAATCTATATATCAAACAGAAAACCCCAAAAACAACTACCTCACTCAATTGTCCAAAATTATAAATAAATAATCCTACTAGATGCCCCCAGTGAGCAAACTGAAAAATGAGTCTTCTTTCTTACCATTAACTCTTATCACTTAACTTATTATTAACAACCCCTGTCTCATCACCTTTTGAAGCCTCTTGTTTCTTCACTGATATAAATGCCACTTTCTTCGGTTTATGTTTGGGCAACTCATGATCAGCCAACAAACCTGAACATGTCGTATGTTCCTGTTCCGGGCCTTTTACAGAAGGTTCTAGAACACCTGAATCATCCTTCACATCATCTTCAACTTGTTTACACTCATTAGCATAACCCTCCATCGAAGAAACGTTATCGGTCCTCATAGTAGCAGGGCCTTCTTCACAAGTTTTGTTCCCAGTTACATCCGTCGGTTTATTATCTACAACTACAAAAAGGAATAATGTCGGGTTTTTTAACAGTTTTAGATGACTATTTCAATATTCATAAAATATATATATGTTCTTACCGCCAAGAATAGTTTCAATACTCTCATACTCAACTGTAGATGAACTTTGGCATACAATGACATCATCATTTACCGTCTCGGGATTTGTGTTCTCAGGTTCGATCGTTTTCTCGAGTAACACGAATTTGTCGGTCTCCCATACACATTCCAAAAAAAGACGTTCCACGTTTGTTTGCTCATTTGTTGGGTAGTATTCTCTATAGACCTGAAAGTTAAATCACACAAAAAGATGGTTACAAAAATATGTTAATAATTTTTATTATTTACAACATAAGGTCATGATTTAACATATTAATAAGTTAAAAACCTCAATTCCTTCTTGATTAAGTTTGATGGACTGTCGCTTGCGAGATAAAGAGGAGGCCATGTTGAATACTGAAACAACATCGAGTAGTATCTGTTTCATAATTATGAATTAACTATAGTTTACAACAAAATTATAAAAATTTATATATATGATATTGAAGTAATGCTTACTTGTTGAGTCAAAACTTAAAGGCGTGCAAGCAGAGCCAACAGAGTCATAGAAAATCCCATAAAAAAGGATCGAGCAAGCAAAGTAGATAACTCTCTGTGCGAAGTAAAGGATTTGAACACACACAAAATGTAATAAAAAATTTCAACATAAAACAAATTATGCGGTTCCCATTTGAAATAGATTATATTATACTGATCTTTTTTAATATGACTAATGTCAACCTGAATCCAGTCTTGTCAGAACCCGTCTTTAGCCAAACCAAACTGATACATTTTTAAAACAACCGGTTTTGGAACAACAAAATTCACATGTAAAATGTAGGATACATAGCTGCCTTCAGCATCGGTTCCACCATCTGATAAAAAGATTAATAATAAATAATTGAAACGAAGTTATATCCTGGTAAATGAAAAAAATCGGATGTCTGGATTCGTAAGAGTCACCTGTGAAAGAAGACGTGCAGCACCGAGAAGTCGGTCCAGAAAACTATGTTTTCCACCGTCACATTTTCTTTTCTTCAAACTGTGAAATAAAAAAAAAAGTCGACTTCAACTCAACAGATTGAACTTTTGCAGTATTTATATAATATAACTATTACAACTTTACAAGTGAAAATACCTTTCTAAGATATGCACCTTTTGTCTAGGTCGATTCCCGTTAATGACAATAAAAGAAGAATTTACAAGTTCCAACAAGTTAGTTGATTGAAGAAGCTTAAGTCTCTTCTGACCTACGTATGAATAAACCATAAATAATTATAAACATACAAACCATGGTTAATGAATAATAACAATAATAACCAACAATAACTTCAACGAGTATTGGAAATACGAGCTTCTGCGATGTTGGTTCTTGTTTTTGTGGATAATTCTATCAAGAACGCCAAGTTCTGACTGGAGTTGACCAAGGAAAGATTGTAAGCGTGCCTCGATGGTTTCAACTTGATCATCCATATCCATATCCTGTTCAAATACATATTAGAGCAACAACATGTAATGATGTTTAATTATGATTATTGCATCACTTTATGATTTGTTATTGTTTTCACAATTGCAATCAAGAAAATATATTAATCAGCCTTCATAAACATGAATATTCGTAAACGCACAACATTACCAGAATGTTTTATTGATTATGATAAGACGGCAACACGGATCCAGTAATATTGATTATATCAGTGTGTCATGAAAGTTTAACATATAAAATGCTTTTACGATCAACCAATTCCCAGTATCCAAGTTGTTCAATTTTTTAACGATATTCAAACTCAAGGTTCAAGTTTCAGGTTATAACCTTAAAATCCACAACTAGAACCTAACTGTTAAGATACCAGTTGCAGGCAAATCAAGAAGAAACCTAAACTAAGTCATTAACCAATCCAATTAACTAAATCACTTTGCTTCACCAACAAAAAATTGATTTTTGTCAATATTTATAAAATTAGTAAAAACTTAAGACACCTAGAACCGGCATTAAAACAGAAATCAACTATGATTTACAAAACAATTAAATCAAATGAAGAAACAAACCTGCTGAGTGCTGCAGGAGCCCCTTGTGGTCCGTGTTGACCAAATCAGTGAGTGCGTAAAACAAAGAGACGGTTGTACGTTCACATAATCTTCTTACGTGCCACATAAAGTACTTGCGTTTATATGGCTACTTGCTCAAGTGAAGATGTCTTTGTATGTGTTCATATATAAAGAGAAAACCGTAAGGACCCCAAAATGGATCTGGACATAGTGCATCAAAGAGAACTGAAAATCGCAAGGGAGAAACAGATACGCTTGCGTGAACGTCTTTTGTATCACTTTCAAAGTAACAGGTAAATGGTCACCAACACAAAACTCTAAAGCTACTGACAAAAAGTATGGGATTTTCTTTACCTAGAACAACTACCTCAATTATCCATAAGTTAAAAATTATCCTTCTAGATCCCTCCAGTGAGCAAACTAAAGAATGAATCTTCTTTCTTACCATTAACTCTATCATCACTTAACTTACTATTAACAACCCCTGTCTCATCACCTTTTAAAGCCTCTAGTTTCTTAACTGATATAAATGCCACTTTCTTCTGTTTAACTTTTGGAAAGTCTTGATTAACCAACAAACCTGAACATGTTGTATGTTCCTGTTCCGGGCCTTTTACAGAAGGTTCTAGAGCACCTGAATCATCCTTCACATCATCTTCAACTCGCTTACAGTCATCATTAACATAACCCTCCATCGAAGAAACGTTATCGGTCCTCATAGTAGCAGGGTCTTCTTCACAGGTTTTGTTCACAGTTACATCCGCCGGTTTATTATCTACAACTACAAAAAGGAATAATGTCCGGCATATTATCAGTTTCAGATCATAATTTCAGTATTCATAATAAATATATATTCGTACCGCCAAGAATGGTTTCAATGCGTTTATACTCTACTGCAGACGACCCTTGACATACGATGACATTATAATTAACCGTCTCGGGATTTGTGTTCTCGGGTTCGATCGTTTTCTCGAGTAACATGAATTTGTCGGTCTCCCATACACATTCCAAAAAAACAAGTTCCTCGTTTGTTTGCTCATTTGTTGGATAGTATTCTCTATAGACCTGAAAAGTTAATCACACAAAAAGACGGTTACAAATATATGTTGATACTATTTAACAACATAAAATGGTCATGATTTAACATATTAACAAGTGAAAAACCTCAATTCCTTCTTTATTAAGTTTGATGGACTGTCGCTTGCGAGATAAGGCGGACGCCATGTTGAATACAGAAACAACGTCTAGTAGTATCTGTGCTCAAAATTATGAAATTAGGCCTAAAATTTATAGAAAATGATCAAAATGATAGAAGTAGTGTTTACCTGCTGAGTCAAAACTCGAAGGCGTGCGAGCAGAGCCAACAAAGTCATAGAAAATCCCATAAAAAAAGATCGAGCAAGCAAAGTAGATAACTCTCTGTGCGAAGTAAAGGATTCGAACACACTAAAATGTAATAAAAAATATTCAAAATAAAACAAATTATGCGGTTCCCATTTGAAGCAGATTATATTATAATAACACTTCTTTTTTAATATGACTAATGTCAACCTGAATCCATTCTTGTCAGAACCCGACTTTAGCCAAACCAAACTAATACTTTTTAAAGCTACCGGTTTTCGAACAACAAATTAACATGTATGTAAAATGTAGGATACATAGCTGCCTTCAGCATCGGTTCCACCATCTGATAAAAAGAATAATAATAAATAACTGAAACGAAGTTATATCCTGGTAAATGAAAAAATTCGGATGTCTGGATTTGTAAGAATCACCTGTGAAAGAAGACGTGTAGCACCGAGAAGTCGGTCCAGAAAACTATGTTTTCCACCATCACATTTTCTTTTCTTCAAACTGTGAAATATAAAAAAAAGTCGACTTCAACTCAACAGATTGAACTTTTGCAGTATTTATATAATATAACTATTACAACTTTACAAGTGAAAATACCTTTCTAAGAGATGCACCTTTTGTCTAGGTCGATTCCCGTTAATGACAATAAAAGAAGAATTTACAAGTTCCAACAAGTTAGTTGATTGAAGAAGCTTAAAGTCTCTTCTGACCTACGTATGAATAAACCATAAATAATTATAAACATACAAACCATGGTTAATGAATAATAACAATAATAACCAACAATACCTTCAACGAGTATTGGAAATACGAGCTTCTGCGATGTTGGTTCTTGTTTTTGTGGATAATTCTATCAAGAACGCCAAGTTCTGACTGGAGTTGACCAAGGAAAGATTGTAAGCGTGCCTCGATGGTTTCAACTTGATCATCCATATCCATATCCTGTTCAAAAACATATTAGAGCAACAGACACGTAATGATGTTTAATTATGATTATTGCACCACTTTATGACTTGTTACCGTTTTCACGGTGGCAATCAAAAAAAGGATATTCTATAATGCACAACATTACCAAAATGTTTTATTGCTTACGGTAAGGTAGCAAAACGGGTCCAGTAATATTGAATTTTTCAATGTTATATTGATTATACTAGCATATCATGAAAGTTTCAACATAAAAGGTGTTTCGTTAACAAGCTCTTACGATTCAATGTCAATATTGGTTCAAGTTTTGAATGACCCAATGCCCAATATCCAAGTTGTTCAAAGTTTTGATGATATTCAAACTCAAGGTTCAAGTTTCAGGCTATGACCTTAAAATTCACACCTAGTAGTTTCAATGGCATTTGATTCTCAATGATCCGTTTCAAAAGGTTGCCTTTAACATTTTGTTTTGGCATTGTTGACTTTAGATGCTGATCAACCCACAATCCAAAATCGCCCAGGCTGGTTGAGTCGGGCGGGTTAACAGGTTAGAACTTAGAACATGTTCGGGTCAGAACGGGCCATTTTAGTTCGATCCGAATGGGTTTTGACAAAAACCATTATGGCCCAATTTAATAATTTTGAAATACTGCAACAGTTTACAAAAATTCAAAAACTTAAAAGACCTAAGTGTTAAGATACCAGCAGATGCAGGCAAATCAAGGGCAAACCTAAACCGGGTCATTAACCAAACCAGTAAAATTAATTACATAAGCATAAAAATTCAATCTTGTCTAGTGGTACTAACCAACTCTATACGACTCATATAGGCCTTTACTACTCGATCTTTTAATAAGCTAGTCATAATATCAAGATAAAAACATAATCTAACAATGAGATTGAAACCCCATATTCACCAGCAAAAGCGTTAACAATGGTTAAAAAACCACAATCAGTTTCCATATTCACTTTAACCATACATGGCAAATCGGCCGGTCGGTCAAGACATGTCATTTTGGTGTTGGGTCCGAACAGGTTTTAGAAAAACGGTGCAGGCCAATTTAAAACCTAAATAGTTGCAGGCAATTGAAGAAGAAGAAACCTAAACTGGGTCATTAGCGAAGGCAATGAAATTAATTACATAAGCATCAAAATTCAATCTTTATTAATCAGCTTGCTTCAGCAACACCATATATATAATAATATAATAAGACATGATGGGTTTACCTTGGAATTCAAACTTGAGCAGTCAAGCTGACTGCTGCAGTGTTGGAGAGTATTTGAGATGAAAAAAAAGTAACTGTTCTCCAACTACTAACGAAGAAGAAGAAAACCTAATAATATATATAATGGGCCTTTTATTTACCAATAAGTCATGGCCCATTATAATCAATGTTGAGCACTTGTACATTTGCACTTAGGGGTGTTCAAAATAACGAATCTGATTAATTCGATCCGAATCCGAATAATCAAATTCGGTTTAGGTTAAATTGGGTCAAAAGGTATTAATCGGGTTATTTGGGTTAACCCGAATCACTAATAGGGTCGGGTTTCGGGTTTATTTTTGGAAAAAAGTCGGGTTTCGGGTTAACCTGATTAGTGATGATACTTAACTTCATTTGTGCACCTCTATTTCAAACTAATAATAATAAAAAATCTTTTCGGTTCCCGGTTCGGTTGGAGTCATATTTTTATAACCGGATCAGACAACAAACCGGACAAGCTAACGGTTCAACCGATTGGACCGGCCAAACATTTTTTTCTTAAAACGGCAATTAAGGTTGAAAAAATGTTAAATCTAAACAAAAATAGCGAATGACGTTGAGATTGTTATTTGTCAATAGGGATGACAATGACATTTTGCTCTAGATTATTGTCTATGTGCATATTGATCATCTTCTTTATATTATTGTTACACGAGAAATTACATTAACTTAAGATTTTTGTCAATAGGGGAACGAATGGGTTTAAAGAAGATTTCCTTTCACTTAAAGTCATATACCCGAACCCGGTTTCATACATGAAACTGGATATTTGAAAAACGTCATTTGTGCACCTCTAGTTCAAACTAATAATAATAAAAATTTTGATTTCTGATTCGGTTGGAGTCATGTTTTCAAAACCGGATCGGACAACGAACCGGACATGCTACCGGTTCAAAAGGTTGGACCGGCCGAACAATTTTTCTTAAAACGATGATTAAGGTTGAAAATATGTTAAATCTAAACAAGAATAACGAATGAAGTTGAGATTGTTTTTTGTCAATAGGGATGACAATGACATTTTGCTCTAGATTATTGTCTAAATGCACATTGATCATCATCTTTTTAATATTGTTACACGAGAAATTACATTAACTTCATATTTTTCATCATGAGTAGTGCACATAGTAAAACATGAAAAAGATACATTTCATAAGTCGTGAAACATGAAAAATTTATAACTCATATGTAGTTTACTTTGTACAATACATTAATTTACATGTTAAATGAGACCTTAGAATGATGATTTACAAATTTGAAATGCTTCTTTGAAATACAATATTTGTATCACGTGTCGCATTTAATGTGAAGACACCTACCAGACATGCCATCCTATTACCAAATCGTGCCTCACATTTAGGACTACAAGTGCATCACATGCTTTGTTCTGATTTGATCTAGAAATAATCATCGAATATGTATGAGTCATTTTAAATAATGATGACTTTGGTTTATGTCAAAACTAATTTAATATATACACATCTTTAAATTACTTATTATTACATATCAATACTATAATTTTATTTTATATGTTTATTCACACGGTATACAATTTGGGGAGAAAAAATGTCTCAAAGGCATGTAAAGGACCTTCAATATTTGTAGTAGCTTCGTTTCATCATCACAGGGCTGGCTCCTAGAAAGTAAAAAAAGAAAAAATTGGGGCGAAAATTTTCTTGTGTCTGAAGTAAAAAAAGATTTTTTTTTTGTTTAAACAATTTAATTTTTATATGGGTTTACTTGGTTGGGTTCTGTAAAAAACTTTTGTATAAAAATAAAATCAAATATGCCTCAAATGAGAATAGAACCAATAAGCTTTGGATTGGGAGTAATACCGCTTTGCCACTAGACCAAGCTAGTGGTTATGTAATTAAGTTTAAACACTAAATATACATATGGTTTTAATAAAAATACATATAACTTTTTTAAATAAAAAAAAATTCGGGTCTAGCGGTTGTCGGGCCTGTGGCCGTCAACTACCCGGCCACACCTTATGGCCGGCCCTGCATCATCGTCAAGGAAGCCTTTAGATTTATTATATGGTATGCTAAGCTACACACAATTTCAACCATAAGAAGTATTTTGATAATCATAATTAAAATAATGGACCTTTTTTATTTCATTTATGTTTTGACCTTTAATCTTGTTCCTTTTTTTCAAATAACGAACCTTATTTATGTTTATCATTTGATAAATCCAGTGTAATACACGAGTATAAAAGCTAGTATACATTATATATCTAGAGTTAGTTTTACGAGCAGTTTACACATCTAAATCAAATTAATAAATAACATTCTTAAATTTTAGGGAAAATGTTCATGTTTTTACAAAACATTTTTTTAAATAGTATGCAAGAAATTTTAAATATATTTGATATGTTTTAAACTGCAATTGTTTCAAAAAATATTAGTGCTTGCATGAAAAGCATTAGATTCTTTTATCAATTCATATCTTTTTATAAATGGAAATTTCCATGGGACTTGTTGAATTTTTCAAAGTTTTTGTGTGAAGGAAAAAAGAAGTTAAAACCGAGCAGGACGCAAAGACTGTGTGGTTGTGGCTAGAAGTTGATGCATTGACTTCCATGCCAATAATTAAGTTTCTATTCGTTTTCTGGATCTACAAACGAACTAGTTTTGTTCATCTCAAGAACCCGCTACTTCGTTATAAGAATCCATCTTTATATTTCACTGAGTTGTGCTGTTGAATAATGGGGAATCATTGGGGTTGGGAGTTCCATGTTTTTGTAACTATTTTTTTGGTTGCGACCACAAGTACATGTTTGGGTGCTCGAAATACCACGGTGGCTTGCTTTGAACATGAGCGACTAGCTCTTCTCAAGTTGAAACACAATGTCGAAGGTGCCTCTCATATGTCATCATGGGTTGGTAATCATTGCTGCCAATGGGAAAGAGTAACGTGTGATGGTGCCACCGGACACGTTGAAAGTCTTCATCTTAGAGGTTATCGTTATGGTGATAGATATGTATACATATTTAGCAACAACTTGAGCACTTCTTTAGGAGAGTTGAGGCGTCTAAAATACTTGGACTTGAGTTTGAATGATTTTCAAGGATGCGCGATCCCTGAGTTTATTGGATCCTTGAAACAGTTGACTTACCTCAACCTCTCCAATGCATATCTTTCTGGTATTATTCCTCGTCACTTGGGAAACCTTTCTGATTTAAAGATTCTTGATCTCAGTTCAAACCAAGAACTGATCGCACATGATATGACTTGGATTTCTGGCCTTTCCTCACTCGAGCATCTGGACTTAAGTTATGCGAATCTTGGTGGGGCAAAAAACCTTTACATGGTGTTTTGCGTGATTCCTTGGTTAAAAGAGTTAAGCTTGTCAAATTGTGGTTTATCCAATGTCGACCTTGGTCCTCTTCGTAATTCGAGCACATCACTTTCTAACATCAAACATCTGGATCTTAGTGAAAATTCTTTCAAAGGTCAACTTCCTCCCTTTTTCCAAAACATGACATCCTTACAATTCCTTTCTAACATACAACACTTAGATCTATCTGGTAACGCGTTAACATGACCCATCCCAACATTCCCTGGAAAACTTACTGAACTTTACCTTTCCTCTAATAACTTTAGCTGTTCAATTCCGGAATCTCTAGCAAATTTAAGATTGTTGCAAATACTAGATCTATCAGACAACAAGTTAACAGGTTCCATTCCGGAATCCTTTGGAAAATTAGCTGCTTTAACAACTTTGTATCTATATAATAATCATTTAAGTGGGACTATTCCAGTTTCATTTGGAAAACTCTTTAAACTCCGTTATCTTGATCTCTCTCATAATTCTTTGGAAGGAGTAGTTTCTGAATCGCATTTGGCTAACTTTTCTATGCTGAAGTACTTTGCAGTAGCTTCTAACAGTAAGTTAACATTCAATGTCTCACGCGAATGGATGCCTCCGTTCCAATTAATTACAGTTGATCTTAGTGCTTGCAAAATTGAAAACGGATTTCCATGGTGGCTTCGAAATCAGAGGAACCTTCATGATTTAGGCTTGTCTAATACAACCATTTCAGGACCTCTACCCACATGGTTGGGAATGATGCCCATCATCCCTGTCTTAAATCTAGCCCACAATAACCTCAGCGGACCTTTAACCAACCTTCCTAGCGGGAGACCTTACATTGGTAATGATGGTGGGGACTTTTATATACAAATATTATTTCTCCAAAATAACAATTTCAATGAGTCTATTCCAAGGTCCTTGTGCACAATGACATATTTAGAATATCTTGATCTTTCCAGAAACAGGTTAATCGGGAAAATTCCCAAATGTTTTCAGAATCTGCAAAATCTAGCTTTCATGAAATTGAACTCAAATGGGTTAAGTGGTGTCATTTCAAGTTTTATAGGGCACATTTCATTGGAATGGTTAAACTTTAGTGATAATAACTTTTCTGGTGAGCTTCCTGTAGAATTTTGGAATTTAAGGCGGTTACTAGTCTTAGATTTGGGTGATAATGCATTTTGTGGAAAAATACCGGAATGGATCGGAGAAGAACTTAAATCATTGTTGGTTTTCAGGTTACACAACAATAACTTCAGCGGTGAAATTCCGCGATCTCTATGCAAAAATTCAGGCCTTCAAGTATTGGATGTTGCACACAACAACTTAACAGGTTCAATCCCCCATTGTCTAGGAAAATTGAATGGCATGATTAACAACCATGTTGTTATCAGCTTTGATAATGGTTTCGAGGAGGATTTAACCCAGGTAATGAAAGGAATTTCTCTTGATTATACAGAGACATGGTCAATTCTCACTAACATGGACCTTTCAAGCAATAACCTTGTCGGAGAAATACCTGTAGAGTTAACTGCACTTTCTACGTTGGTAGGTCTCAATTTGTCCAATAATCATCTTAGCGGAGGCATTCCAGACAACATTGGAAACATGACAGCGTTAAATTCTCTCGATTTCTCAGGAAACAACTTAGGTGGGCCCATTCCTCAAAGCATTACAGCTTTGACTTTTTTAAGCCATTTGAATTTGTCAAACAACAACTTGTCGGGCCAAATTCCAACAGGAAATCAATTGCAAACCCTCATCGATCCATCAATATATAGTGGGAACAAAGGTCTTTGTGGAGCTCCATTGCCAAAGAATTGCTCCAATTATGAAGACCCGACCGCAATTGCCATGAACAAACATGAGGCTGCTTTGGAGGCCAACAAGGTATGGTTATACATGGATATAACGTTTGGTTTTGCAGCAGGGTTTTGGGCTGTTATCATAGTTTTGGTGTTGAAGAAGCAGTGGAGACATAAGCTTTTCAAGTTTGCAGTGGAAACCATGGACAAGATATACGTTGCAGTCGTGGTAAGAGTTAATAAGATGAAGGGGCAAAAGGCGCATAGATCCACTTGAATGCAAGTAATTCAGACGCACACGCACACGCACACATATATTATTATTATGCTTGTTTTTCATATTAATACTGCTTTTTGGATTTTATTTCTTTTCTTGGGAGCTGATACATTCACTAGTCTTCATACAAAACAATGTAATGTAAATTACGTAATAAGTTATTTTTCAGATAGAAATCAGTCAACCGTCTGAAAGAATTCATAGCAGAAAATATCTGCTCCTATTAATCTGGTCCCAAACTGACCCGTTTCTGACTGAGCATGTCGGATCTGTTACATGACCCTACGATTGTTATCTCAAGAAGCCTCAAAGTTTGGGTTCAACAATAAGTTTTTAAACCTAAATTTGAGTCATTTACATGTCTTTCAACCCTATACATACCATAAAAACAACTCAGTACTATCCCAAAGTGATTTTTTCTAGCCTTTAACCAGTTAAACAAAAGTAATTAAACTTCAATCGTCTTCTAGTGTGATTTCACGCCTTAAACAAAACTAATTCAATTTTTTTGTTTTTGTAAACTAAAGCATTGATACAAAAAACAAAATATCAAGATAAAAACAGAATCTAACGATGAGGTTGAAACCCAGTCTTTATTTTGTACTTATGCTGCACCAGCAAAAGCATTAACAATGGTTCGAAACTAACCTCTTAGCCCAACAAAAAACACCAGAAAAAGTATAGTAAAAACACAAAATAAATGCATTAAAATTCAAGGGAAAGTAATGAGACAAGCTGTAGAACACCTTTTGATCATTTTGAGCTCCTTCATGACATCTCTCTCCTTCTTTAGATCCCGCGACCTGGCTGTACACCACCAGATATCCATCTTCTCCAAAACAAGCGCGTACTTCAAAATGCATTTAAGGAAACATATTTCTGAATCATTAGCATGAAAGTTCTTGAAAGTCAAAGTCTTGAGGTGACGCGATATGCATATTGGTACTGGTGACCAGACCGAATCATATTCACCAAGCTCTATGCATTGATCAAATCCCTGTACAGTATTTTAGAAAACCTTACATTAATATTATAATCTATAATCTACCTGATATTTTTACAAGCATGACCTTATAAATTGCTGTATCCGGTAAAAGAGACAGGAAATGAAATATTGAATTGTATATAATTGTGACTAGAAATTCAGAATTGATATTAGTGTAACTAGAATGGAGGTGATAAACCTGTGGGTGCGCAAGAAACTGAAATAACCGAACTCAATATAAAAACCGACAATTTGGTTTTATGTTTTTTTCAAAAAACGATTTTCGGTTTGTCTTTTGTTTCGATTTTGCTATCAGCCAAAAACCAAAAAATCTGAACCAATTTGATCCGAAAAACCTGATTTTCAGTCATTTATAAAAAAACTAATAAATGGTGTAAATCACAAAATTTTAGCTAAAATTCATTGTTCCGGGTCATCTCTTTTTTTTCTAGGCCCAAATATTTCAAGCCCAAATGAAAAAATCAAAACCTGACAATTTTCAAAAAATAAATTTTCAGTTTTGGGTTTGGTTTGAGTACTATCTTGAATAAATTATCTTTTCTTGAAAAAAAAGGACAATAAAATGCTTGCAGATAAAAAATAATAATAAAATAAAATAAACCTAACCGGTTTGGTTTTAACCCAAAAACATTTTAACAAGATATCCAACCAGCCCGAACAGCCCTTATCTCTAGATGACGTGTTTTGGTCATAGAGTACTTTACCTCAGAGAGATTAATTGACTGTAGAGTTGGACAGAAGTTAAACAAATCCATAAAAGCTCCAAAAGTGTAATCCCCAATTTCCATAGTCAAAACCAGATGGGTCAACTTTGGAAATACAGGAAAACGAGCCAACATGCTACCTGCAAATATAAGACACTTTGCATAGCAAAGAAAACAGTCACTAAATGATCAATATACACTAGTTCTACTGTATTCATTATATTCATACACTAGCTTGCTAATTACTAATTAGTATTTACCTCCATAGTGCAGTTAGACACCCGCAAAAACACAACATTTTGCAGCCCTTTAAGTAGATCAACAGCACGACATGCAACTTCTTTTTGTCTCCCGTTTAGAATAGGAATGTGAATGCTTGCTTCAGCTAGTGATGGTGCATTACTTAATGAAATCTCATTTGGTAAGTATCCAGTGTACTTCAAATATTTGAGATTTTTGGCATCAATCTTGATCTTACAGCCATTAGGTTCATAAACCAGGATGTCATCGATGGTCAACCTTTTCAAGGTCAAACTAGAAACTGTAAGACTCCTCAAGTTTATACAATCACAATCCAATAAAACCAGGTCTTCTAGAACCAGACAGCTTGTGAAAAACTTTCCTGTAGAATCATCATCCGGGAAAGTAACTAGAGATAGATGCAAGGTTTTTAGACACGGGAAAGAAACACGAGGCGGGAATACAAGTACACAGTCCATTTCGATTTTCAGGATAACCAATGATTTGCAATCAAATAAAGATTGAGGAATTACAGATGAGTCATCTGCAAAGATGCAAAGATCAAGCTCACGAACATTGTACATAATTGCACTAGAAATCCATGAACTTATTCGCGATGAGTTAAAGCAAACACGACATGATAAACGAAACTTTTCGATTTTTGATGTGTCGCGTAACCGGAGGATTCTTTCTACAAAGTTCATGAAGGAAGTTGACTCGGGTGAATGTATATGATCCACCTCACTTGCATATAATAGAGTATCATCAAAATCAAGATTGGGAACTGAAGCCCACAAATTCTTCCATCTTTTGGATACTGCAGAGGTCCTTACAACGTCTTTGGTGGGCAGAAGGGATAGCATGTGATGAAGAACACCATCAGGTAGACTGCTGATACCATCAATAATATCATCTGCATGTTCAACTTCATGTTGATTGTGGTGTATGTTCTCACTCATGGTTTTAGCCTCTTTTAAGTTCCTAAACATTCAAGAAATTAGTGCCACTACCTAGAACCATAGTTATCAAATGCGTTAGGCACAAAAAAAAGCTTAAGTCTAAAAAAACGCACTGAAATAAAATAATTTCAAAATAAACAATTGTAATGGAAACCATTGTGCTGTTCCTCAATGAAAAACAAAACAAAACAAGGAACCATCACACAGAAGTGAACTAAATTAATATAATTAACATGTTGAATCATCATTAAAACAACATGCATCTAACAATCAACAACAAACTAAATAAAATAAACAACAAACTAATATACTACGAACTTGCATCATCATTAAAACTTGGTGTCATGTATATGTTGATAAGAATTTTTATTAAAAAAATATACACCAAGTTGCATCATCATTAAAACAAAAAGCATCTTCATCATCGTTAATAAAAAGCATGCTTTTAATAACTATGACTAGAACAATATAAAGCAGATCCTAACATGTGTGCATCATCACAAGATTCTTATACGAACTTATATCACATTTATACAGAGTTGTAAAAATCTCGCCTAGGCGCCGATAAATCCATGCTTTATCCCAAATCGATGATCGGCCGATGGGATTTCCCCAAATCCCTCCAGTTAATCGGTAGTCTCAAAATCGCTCAAAATAGGTCAAAAATTGATCAAAACTTGTCAAAATCAGTAACAATGGGTCAAAATTGAAAAACTATATAATTTGTGTGTGTGAGTGTGTATGAAAAATTACATATAAAATTCCAATCCCATTAATCGGCAGTCTCAAAATCAGTAAAAAATCGATCTAAATTAGTGGAATAATGGGAATTGGTTAAATTTCGGTCAAAATTGATTAAAAAAAATGGGTCAAATATTGAACATTTTTTTTATATTGGAAAATTTACATATAAAATTCCAATATAATTAATCCAAGGAAGGTACCCCACCGCCCGAATTAATGCGAGGCGATTCCTACAACATTGCATATAATAATAATCATTATAGGGTATGAATTGGCCTAGATGGAACAGAACTGTGTATTTAACTGCAAGTGACTATAGTAGTATACAGTGATAATATAAGCAGTCAAAAGAGCTCATGAAGAGTGATTAACTTCTACTTCTAACTCATGAAATTATTTTTTACAAAATCATAATGACACGGAGTTTATAAAATGAAATTGTAATTAATTGCTGCAGGTCAATAACCTAATTTCATATATTCATTAGATAACGTGTAAACCCTAACTATACATAACCGGTGAGAAAACAGATTCAGTGTTGTTCATTTCGATTCGATTCGTTCAATTTCGCTTAAAATTACTGGCGAACAAATTAATCGGAAGGAGTAAAACAGGTGGTACGAGGTTACTGAATTAATCGATCTACAAAATTAACGCGCAATAATAATAATAATAATAATAATAATAATAATAATAATATAGAGAGAGTGAGAGTGAGAGAGAAGACTAGTCCAACCTGAGGTATGATCAGAGAAGACGAATGAATTAAGATGGTGAAATCGGCGTAATAATAATCATAATAATCATAATCTACCTGCTCTAATAAAGATAAAATATTACCTATCATATTAATCCACCATTCATTAAATTAAATAATTAGTTAATTAAATTATATAGATTAAAATATATAGGTATTTATATCTGTGTAATAAAAATAATTTATATCTTTAATGAAATCATATCTGTCTTTTCATTTATTAATTCAATTAATAAACACTTTTTAGTGTAGGCGATGAATATAAAATTAATGAATGGTATTTATAAGTTTAAAAAAATAAAAACAAGAAGAAATAATGTATAATAGCAATATTATTTTCACGTATTCATTCAACCCCCATGGATCCATGGAAATCTCATCTATCTCTTTCAAATATTTAATACAAAAGCTTGTTTTAGTCATACTAGTTTTATATATGATGCTCTCTTTTTATGTCATTTATAATGAAACATTTTATTATCTTTTGTTAGAATTTGTATTCCATTAACAAACATAATTATAACTTATAAAATTACTAGATGCATCTTTTTCGTGATTATGAAGAAATTGCGTTAAATTGCACCACGTATTCGTTATTCTATTAGAAAATATGATTTCAACTTATTAAACTATTTTATTTGATAAAATTATTTTTTTTAATTTAATCATTTAATATTTATAGTTTAATTGTATTTTTTTAGGCTTCTCGTGCAACATACGAGTTCTAAAACTAGTAATATTATAAGAAAAACTATCATCACCTACCTTGGGCGCACTTGGATTAACGTCCTTTGTATTATTGGAGGTCTTCCTCACCCTTCGGTCTTCAGTGTGACACACACCAACTCATGGGGCTTGGTGGCGCGCTGAGATCCAAAAGAGGTGATTCTCTTTTATTATTATTTTTTTGTTTTAATTTTAGTGTATTTTTTTAACAGTCAATAAATAGGGAATTGTTTAGGTATATCGAACGGGTGAGCCAATAGCAAAATACCACCGACAGATGGCCCAACCCAGTCGTATGGAGCTCTCAAGCGCCTCCAAGTTATTTCCAGTTTCGAGAAAACTCGCTGCCCGAAGACCTACTGGTTGTAAAACCTGGACGCTCTTAAGATCAATCCGGAGATCACAAAGATTCAAGTCTTCATTCATTGAGCCACCCATGCCCCCCTCCCAATGTTGTTTGTGAAGATTGAAATGAGTCTTCATAGAAATCCATGATTCCTACCACTATACTACATTATAGTGTAACAGTGTGCTAAAAACTTGCACGTTGTATTTGTTTTTAATTTAAAAAAAAATTAACAGAAAACATAAAGAAAAGTATGTAATTTTTTTTCTAATTTTAATAAACATTGATTTATATATCACTTTAATTATATCCTACAAAAGTTAACAGAAAACATAAAGAAAAGTATGTAAATTTTGTTCTAATTTTAAAAAACATTGATTTATATATCACTTTAATAATATCCTACAAAAGTTAACAGAAAACGTAAAGAAAAGTATATAAATTTTTTTCTAATTTTAAAAAACATTGATTTATATATCACTTTAATTATATCCTACTTTTGATTTAATATACCTATTCATTAAATTTTTGCAAATGATTTGGTTCGGTAAAGAAAATTCATTATTTTGAAAATTAAATGTAAAAGGTTTTATTTAAATTTTAAACTAAGATTTTTAGGTCATTTTATTATATGTTAAGATATTGTGAATTTTGTAACTACATAGGGGCGAGGTAGTGTCAATGATAGGGTAGATGGGGTCGTCGTGGTGGCCGTAGCTATACGATGGATGACACTGGCAGGAGGGAGGTGTTGCAACGACAGGGTGGTGCAAACGCTAATGGCAATAACAATGACAGGGTGGTGGAGGTGATTTACGTGACAACCACGACAAGTATACGTTTGAAGATTTTAATTATTTTGCTTAAATGTATTCACAATCTTGAATAAATGTTGAATCCTGAATTTTAGGCAATGCATTTAAGTTCCATTCATGTCTATTTTTGAAATTCATATTTCAATTGCAACAAATTATGTAAAACAAACATTTTAAAATGAAGTTTATATCAAACTTTTTGAGCCCATACACTTACACAACTAAAAACATCCTAAAGATTATGCGTTATAGAGGGGTTTTAAAGCTCTCTACGTCACCGCCATGTAGGCGGTAGGGGACTTCAAAGCTCTTCACCTTAAAGCATCGTTGTGATTTTGAGCTCGTTACCATATTATATTAATAGGTTATTAACCCGTATACTATACGGGTGGAAATTAGTAAAATTGTCAAGTAAACATATATGTTTATTTATTTGAAGATATATAAAAAAAATTATTAATATGAATAGATAAATTTACATATATACACACATACACATATATATTAATATTCAATTAAATTAAATGGAAGGAATGGAGAGTTGTGAGAAAAATATTCTTAGGATTTGAATTTTGTTTTTTAGTAGATTAATAATGTATTCGTAGGTGTATAAAATTAGATTTAGGGCTGTCACTTTACCTGAAACCCGAAACCCAACCCGATAAAACCTGTACCCGAACCCCAACTAACCCGAACCGAAAACTCGAACCCGATAATAGGCTAACCCGAACCCGAACCGAAGTAATTCGGGTTGATTCTCATGTTTGATTTATAATTTTCGGGTCAAGCCGAAAAACCCAAATAAACTTTTAGTTTTGAAGTTAAATACATTTTTAGGTATAATAGGCTTAATCTTAGCCATTAAAGTTATCAAAATCTAGTTTTAATCAATTGCTGTCATTCCAACTATTATGGATCGATTGTTTATTGCTAATTTATTTTTTTGTTTATTACTAATAGTAACCGTAATTGAGCAACCAAATCACACCTGATTAAAGACGATTATGGTTCGAGTTAGTTTCACTCTTCGTTTGAATTGTTTTATCAAGTTATGTTGGTTTATTATTTGATTATTTAAGTTACGAGCAAAGAACATTATGTTATTTTAGTTTGAGCATTGTAGTTTTTATTTTTATTCTTTTGTTTTTTGTTTTGAATCTAGGATACTCGAAACCGGATTAACCTAACCCGAAAAACCCGAACCCGAAAAACCCGTGAGAGATTCGGTTTGGGTTTCGGGTCAAGATTTAAAATTTGAAACCCGAAGAACCCGACCAGAAAAACCCAAAACCCGAAGAGCACCCCTAATTAGATTATCAGACAACCGTTAAAAGTAAAATATTGCTTGAAATGAGCAAATAAAATATACTATTTACATACATAAAGTTACAAATAATGAAATTAAATTTAAAAATTAATACGAAGAAACATTATTAAAAAGACTTCTTAAGCTTCCAAATATTTCCTTGTAAAGAAAATTTGTTGTTGTGTTTGTAACCTTACATTCTTTATTTAAAATAGTATTTGAAGTCAATATGTACTCTTGGCTATTCATAACATGACATACAGTTTACCATGTGTAAACATTAAGTGGGTTGAAATAAAAGGACAAGTAATAAATAACACACTCAAATCATTAATTCAATATGTCCTAAAGGTCTACTAAGTATCTTCAAGTCTTGCAGAATATAACTCGTAAAAACCTGTAGCATGTATGAAAATAAATTGTCAATAAAAGTTTTGGTGAGTAATCATAAGTTTATAATATGTAGTATTGTGGAGAGATGTAATTCACAATTCATTGAATGAATAAAAATAAGTACGTGAGTATGTAACAAATAAGATTTTCCATTATTGAGAATGGACGTGTGGGTTCGTTATTGAGATCGAGCGGGTGTGTGTTCACTATTGAGAATGGACACATCGAGTATGAGCAACCACCACCATTAAAACTATAAACACATAGCATGTAATTTGAGCATGTGGCATGCATTATAAACATATACAACGAAATAAAACGCAACAACATAATTATGCATCATTGTAATAATGAGATAAAAATGAAATGAACGTGGACTCGATAATAGGCATACATGCTACACCTCAAAATATGTAAAAAAAAAATAAAAAGGGCTTAGGAAAACTCAACTTGACTTAGTGCGGTAATGGTTAAGTCATAGGCGAGCTAGATGAATAAAGACATTTAGAATCATGTACACGGATTATCCTAACACGAATATATGTATAATGTATAATGAGTTTAATGAATACGGGAAAACTGTCTAATAGAGATTCTAGGTATTTTATAACGAACTGAGATTGTTTTGGGGTTTTTTGTTTTATGTAAATAGTTGAAGAAAATGCATGTATTTATGCAAAAGAATGATAAAACGATTTATATATAGTGATAAACATTTTGTTTTGGTTAATGTCAAGTTAATAAATATTTAGAACCATATATGTTAACCAACTCAATTTGATAAAACATATGATATCCTCAAACGGACTTTTTTTTAACGCGTTGATAAGAAAAACCATATATAGAGTAGTAAAATTTGTTTCTAAATCGTTCAACACGAAATGCATATATCTCATAAACACATCCCTTGCAAAATGCTAATGATAAAATATGTCAGTTTCAAAGTAATCATATTTTAAATGAATGATTATTTATATTATTAATATAACTATGAGTAAAATCAAATCGTATTACGTATAAATATTGTATTTCATAAATAGTTAATAAAAAAGAAAAGTGGTTTAGAATTTGGAAATAATATTGATACAAAATAAAAGAAACAAGTCCTCATCTTCATTCAAACCCTATAACTGATCCTAAACTCAATAACCAAAATTTGATTTTTTTTTTCGTGTCATACTATTGGAAATAAAATAAACTTAGGGTTTTGATTCATAATAAAGAGACAAGTAAATGGAAGGTTTAAAATACCTTGACTGATACATGATTTGAATAGTGGCTGCGGGGGGGGGGGGGGGGGGGCTAAATACGAAATAGAAAACGGTTGGGTGAAGGGAAGCATATGTCTATTGGGGTGTGCTCGAAAAAGAGGATAAGTCGGTATTTAAATGGTCTATAGAAAGCATGTGTTTTAAGGCTAATAATGACAATTGTTAATTAGTTTCGTAAGATAGTCAAAACTTGTTATGATGAACCGACAATTTAGTTCATTCCAATTTAAATTTAAATGAATTCAATAATTATTATAATTATTACTATAATTCAACTTTCTTTAATTATCTATACATCGTAACCGCCGCCTCAGTAAATATTTGAAGCCCGTCCGTACATCCCCGTTTTGATGTTTGAGATGTTTGGGGTGGTAAAGCCCAACCACATCGCCATGCTGCCCTCTCCTTCACGAGTATCAAGAGTATTCGGTATTTAGGTAGTGTAACACGAAATAGCAAACCGAAACCCGTAACCGATTTGATGGTGGCAGTGTTACCAAGCTAGCCGATAAAACGAAAGGAGACCCGAAGAATATATCCCGGGTACCCTTCTGGCCTTCTCACTCGTTTCATGTCCATTTTTCAGAAAAATAAAATTAAGTCAGTCTCACCATAAATTTTATCTGTTGCTACTATCTGATCTCAACTAATGTGCATCACTTAAAAAGAGTTTTTTTATCACAATCTTCTTGATCACCTGACGATTCTTGCTCGTTTTTTAAACCCATTCGATCCACATTCTTCTACTGATCATAGTACCTCTTCGTAAACCTGGGGTTCAAACAACCTCACGGAACGACAAACTTAACAAACTTACTTACCTTGTAACTAAAAACATCACCAGGAGTATCTTGATCAAAACCAAACTGCATATAGACACTCAATGAGGTATACATACTGCTTTACAGCCCAACCCGTTAAGCTCACTTGGTGGTGTGTGACCAACTATGGTGACGATAACTGGCAGCGTGGTGATGTATTTTAATATTTTATGGCTCACATGATATAATTATTGATGATGACCCAAAATAGTCTAGCAAGGATTGTTTTTTTTAAGTCATGCACGTTT